>NW_025960432.1:0-58814 GCF_023159225.1 Perognathus longimembris pacificus
ATTTAAACAAAACATGTAAAATAGGTTATAATTTATTATATCAGTGTCAAGTTTACAGCATGTCCAGGAACCGAGGAGAAAAGATAGTCTGTGAGGCTATGGAGCTAGAGTGAGCATTCATAATATAGGTTGCATCCTATTTCCTGTCAGTCTCTATGCCATCTACATAATGTATCTTGTGCCCACTGGTCAACATACTAAACTTTTTTGTGACATTACATTATTCCGGGTATTCGATAGCAAAACCAAAGTATTTGCTTACACTTATAGAATAGTACCCAAATTGTAAAATATTTCCAATGCGAAAAATTACTGTAACAAACACATAGAGCTGAGAGCAAAGAATATGTGATGTCTAAATTCTGACCTCAAACATGAAGGACTTAAATGCTTGAAAGAGTGTGCAAACATTGAAAATACTGTCAGTGTAAAAGATTTTTGTAACAAATTTCCAGAGTTAATACAGAAGGCAATGTATAATGTAAAAGTTTATTTTCCAACAAAATATTTACTACAGAACAATATGGAAATAATGATTTATTGCCAATGCAAAAACATGGTAACAACTATCTCAAGTTTAGAATGAGGGCTTGAGCAATCTAGTAAGGACTGATTTCCAACCCCAAATGGTTACTTGTTATTATAGCATAGTATACACATTTTTAAAATATTGTAAATACCAAAGAATACGAAAACGAATCAGGTCTGAGTTCCAAATGGGGTCAGTAGAGGTTCCCCATTAGACATTGGGAGATATCAACTATAGCTAGGTTGAGTAACCAGGTAATATGTGTGGGGGTGGGGTGGGGGGGAAGAGCATTGCTTTCTCAGGAACACCATAGCATGGTTACCAGAGCATATAAGTCAAAGCAGCACTCCAAAATTTATAGCCAACACTGTGGCGTTCATATGGCACCTCTTTCCGCATTAGCCAAGCCTAGGACACTGGAGGCAGGTAAACATTGCAGTTCCAACAGGCCTCCACACATACCATTCACTCTATCTGCAAAGGACCAGCACATGTGAGTATCACACAGTGCCACTGGACACGGCTAGCACAATGAAAACCCAGAGAGGCAGATATTGTCTGGACAGCAGCAGGTGGTTGAATCAAGAGGAGCAACTGGAAGCAGCTCATGGCAACCTGCCTGATTCCACGTCTTCTGTCCTTAAGGAAGTTTCTCTCCCTAGTTCTGTCTGGATGTCTTGAGTCACCAAGTAACCTACAGGTTCTGAACTGGTACAGAGGAGTGCAGATGAATACTACTGTGCTCATGGAGCTGCACCTACTGGGAAAAAGCAAGATTCATTGTCATTGTGAGGGGTGAATGCAATAGGAAATCTATGATCACAAAGCAGCAAAACACATGAGTATTGTATCACTGAATAAGAGAGAGGGAGAGAACCACCACTTCCAGTCAATCAGAGCAGGTTAAGCTTAGGAATGCTTGACTTGTCCCACCCCATGAAATGCTCATCAGACTCACGACCCAGCAAAGCTTCCCTAACTTCCAGCTTTTGAGAAAATGAAGAGACCCACCTAACCGAGTTCTGCACTACACAGAAAGTCAGAAGTGCATGTGACCACTATGTGCAAATGTACCTAAGCTCTCTAGCCTCACCTGGGTGATGGCTAAAGTGAAGATGTCCAGCGTCTTCTGTCTTGTAACCTCCTTCGCTTTCTCGTGGTGCCCATGTCCTCCAGGATGGACAGATCTCAAGACGTCAGACTGAGTCCTATGTATGGAATCCATCTGACTTCCAACAACAAAAAGAAAGACTCTGTAAGTTAAAGAAAAATGTGCAAACCTTTAAAATATTTTCATTGTAAAAAATCCTGTAGGAAATTATCTACAGTGCAAAAGGAGATGTGAAGTATAAAATCTAGATTCCAAGACAAAGGAATTATATAGAATAGTAAGCAACCACTTAAGATGCTCTCCATGCAGAAGAATATTGTAAGAAATTAGTAGAGTTACAAAGGATAGAGCTAAGGAAACTAAAGGCCAATTTCAAACAAAAAGGATTTACTTATAAACCAGAGAGCTTTATGTAAAGTTTTAAAATATTAGCAGTTCCAAAGCATACCATCATAAATATGTCCAGTTGAGAACAAATGGAAGACATGAGTACAACAGAAACTATTAACTTATAATAACTACAGAAAAGGCTCTAAATGGTAAAACGTTGTCAATGAAAAAAAGGACCAAATATCTAGAGTTGAGAACTAGCACATATGAAATCTCGTAAGGTCTGATTTTCAACCCAATATAGTGACTTCTTTTTTTTTTTTTGCCAGTCCTTTGGCTTGGACTCAGGGCCTGAGCACTGCCCCTGGCTTCTTCTTGCTCAAGGCTAGCACTCTGCCACTTGAGCCACAGCGCCCCTTCTGGCCGGTTTCTGCATATGTGGTGCTGGGAAATCGAACCTAGGGCCTCGTGTATCCGAGGCAGGCACTCTTGCCACTAGGCCATATCCCCAGCCCCCGTATAGTGACTTCTGATTATAGCATGATATGAACACTCTTAAAATAGTCTAAATCCAAAAGATTGTCCTAAGAAATATCTTCTATCTATATTGAGAATGAAGGAGACATGAAACCTAAGGTCTGACTTCCATACTTGGTCACTCCAGGTCTCCTAATCCCACTGGGGTGCTCGCTAATAGCTGGGTTAGGGAGGAGGGGGGCCTATGCTTTTTAAGAGACATCACATCTGGGATACCAGCCCATATATCTTACAAAACCATTCGAATGTGCAGGAGCCAGAATTGTGGCTTTCAACTGGCACAAAATTGCACATCAATGAACCAGGCCTAGGTGTCTGGAGATAGTTCCATCTGGCTTTGCCAAAAAGACCCCACATACCATTCAGGTCCTCTGCCAAAAAGCCGCACACTGGAGCATCACACAGTGCCGCAGGACCAGGCTTGGACTATCCAAACCCGGAGAGGCAAGTTTGCTTCAAAAGGAATAGGCGGCTGGGAAAAGAGGAGGAATAGGAAGCAGCCCCTGGGATTCTGCCTGCTTCAGAAGACTCTGTCCTTGAGATAGGGTCTTGAGTCACCAATTTGAAATGGTAGAGAAGGCTGGAGATGAACTCTCCTAATGCTGTGCAGGAGAAAGTGGAGCTGCACCTATCAGGACAAAGCAGGATTCAGGGATATTAGAAGTGCATAGACAAAACAGGGAATCGAGGAGGACAAAGAAGGAAGAAGACAGAGGAAAAGGGATCCTTAACTAGGCAGAGGAAAAACCCCACTTCTTTTATTCTTTTGTTTTTTGGAATTATAAGGCTTTTATTACCAGAATGTATCAAAGACTGATCTTTATATAGTTCGGCAATATCGTGGCACATTCCCAGTTTCACAACATTTAAGAATAAGTGTGATTGTATTGCAGTTTTTCAGAATAGAATAAAATCTTTAGCTTTGGTGGGTCAGATCTAATGGGAAGAAACCTGTCTACTTCAGCCTGAGATTCACATAGCTACAAAAGAGCAAGAAGGATGAATTCACACCGCGCACACTGTCAGAGCACTCCAAAGACCTCACTAGACTCCCAAAAAAGTAACCTTCAAAAATGAAAGAATTGAACATGTTAACTTATGTTCATTTAACCAAAAAAATAAAAGTAAATAGTCATATCCCAGTCTTTATCGTGAGACTCTCGCAAAGATCTAAGAAGTGTATAGAAAGTGAGTCATCATGGCATGTCGAGTTGAGAACAAATGGAAGACATGAGTACAACAGAAACTATTAACTTATACTAAATACAAAAAAGGCTGTAAATGATATAATGTTGTCAATGAAAAAAATGAAGAAGGATCACATCACTGGGGACCCATCACCCCAACATGCTTAGTTTCAGACAGTATTTTAGAAATACAACAATCACAAGGACTCAAAGCTGCCTCCACATTCTCATAGTGCCATGAATTTATCACGTAGATAGTGGATAAAAGAGACCATCACATCTTAAAGTAAGTATTAGCAGGTAAATGTAGGAATACTTCCTCTGTCCGAAACCAAGAAATGCATGTCGGAAACACAAACTCCAGCACAGCTTCTCCATCATGTAGCTGCGGAGATGAAGGAGGAGCCATTCACCATGTTCTGCCTTACACAATAATGCAAGAGAGACAATGAACAACATGGATAGATACTGCTGTAGTTCTGCCTCACCTGGATTTCTGATGATGCAGGGAATCGGCTTCTGTCCTGGGACCTGTGAATTCTCGAGGTGCCCACTTCCTCCAGAAGTGACAGGGCACAGGCTGCTAACTCTATCCCAGCCAGCTGAAGCCAGGGGTCCAGGTTCGGGTTGCTTTGTGCAGCTCCAGAGTGTGCGAGGCTCTTCCTGGTAGGTTTTGGGGTCAGATTCAGATGAGGGATGTTTGTTTGGGAGAAGGGAATGGGAGGGTGTGGGGAAGACATGGGGCTGCGAACCCCAAAGGCCCAAATCCCCTGAAGCCTTGGGTGGTTCTGCGGAAGCTCCAACAGTGATTCTGCTGGCAACCATGGGTACATGGGCTGGAGAGTGGGACACAGAATGCTCCAGAAGAAGAGCTGGTAGCTGGGGTAGCCACACGGAATCCAAAGCCACAGGTGCCAGCTGAGGCCTCCCAGCAACCTGAGAAAAAAGGGGCCTGGGACAAGCTGGCAATCCTGGCTCCCATAGTGCCGGTGGCCATGGCCTGAGCGGTGGTCCTATAGCCCGTGGTGTGGAGGCAGTTGACGGAGGGCTGCTTGCTGACAGGGGCCACAATGGTGGAGGCTGGGCCCCCCTGACAGCTCAAAGTGGCCTGCCTAGAGTAGCCCAGAGCCCTCTGGCCTACTACTGAGGCAGGCCCAGGCTCTGCAGGGGTGTGTGTGGCCTGCGCCTCTCCTAGCATCAAGGAGCAGCCAATGCCGGCAGCAAGGACTGCGAGAGCTGGGGAAGCCAGGGGAACTAGAGCAGGTGGCTGCTACCGAACTGGGCGAAGCCTTGATCTTGGACAGAGGGCCCTTGCCATCCATGCTCACCATGGAGCCACCAGCAGAGGCCAGGGGAGCCCCTACAATCCCACTGGGAGGGGTAAAGTAGGTGGGAATGGACTTGCTCTGAGGAGGATTTGTGCTTGGGTCTGTGGCAGAGGTGACAGAAGCCCTAGGGGAGCTGGCAGTGTCCAGTACACAAAAGACCTGCGTTTTGTTGTCTAGAGCAGCTGGCTGTGTGGAAATGCCAGATAGTGGCCCTGAGTTTGGGGATCCTATGCTGTCCATAACAGGCTCAGTGGCTGCAGCCTGGGTGCAGCTGGAGGTAGCCACGTTGGTATGTGTGGCCCCAGGTGGCATGAAGCCACATTCACATACTTACTTGTGTCTGCAACACACCATCGTACTTATTTGTATTAATGTCTAGTAAGGCATACACGGGAAGTAGTTTCATCATAGCATGTCCATAATACATATAATGCACTTGGATCCTATTTATCTCTCTATTACTTTATCCCTCTTCCCTCCTCCTTCATTCTTGTCCTTCCAGCTTCCTAGACATCTCCATTTTACTCCCATGGCCTTTGATTGTGAACTGTGATTTCCAGGTGATTGCGAACACCTTGAAGGAGTGGTGAAAGGGACACACTCTGTGGAGATCTGCCAAATGTGGCTCATGACAATAGTCAAAGCTACTTGGGAGATGGAAATCAGGAGAATCAAATTTGGAGGCCAGCCCGCGCAAAACATCAGTAGGATCCCATCTCAACAAGTCAGCTGGCCTAGCTATAGTAAGTCAGGCAGCACAAGATCTTATCTAAAAATAAAGTACCTCAAATGTGAAGATGAGCTGAAGGCCTGGCTGAAGAAGTAGAACACTTGACTGGCAAATGCAAGACTTCAGCACCAAGAAAAAAAAATCGAAAACCCAAAGGTGGTGGTATTATCAAAGTACATATACATGTATGCATCAGGATGAAATCTATGAATATAAGCAAATGAAACAAAGAAAGGAAGGAGGGCTTTTATATTGACGGAGAATAAATGGCCATGACAAGTAAATCTAATAAAGGATGTGAACAGGATCATGGATAGAAATGCAATCCTATAATTGGCAGAATTCATATATAGCATGTGCAAATTTTAAGTTTCTAAATATGGGCTGGAATGTGGCTTAGTGGTAGAGTGCTGGCCTAGCGTGCAGGAAGCCCTGGGTTGGATTCCTCAGCACCACATAAACAGAAAATGCCAGAAGTGGTGCTGTGACTCAAGTGATGGAGTGCTTGCCTTGAGCAAAAAGAAGCCAGGGACAGTGAACAGGCCCTGAGTTGTAGCCCCAGGACTGGCAAAAGAAAAAGTTGCTAAATTTGTGAATGGCACTATATGGAACTGTAGATATTGTGTGCAACTATGCATGGATGTGCGTGTGTGCATACATCTGAACATGTATGCACATAGGCATATGAATGCATGTGTATGTGGGTTCTTGCCATACATTTATTATGTGTGTTTTTGTACATATATACACGTGTGCATGTAGTACGTGTAAAACAATGGAAAAATAAATGGCAGATGTAGAGAAATACTAAAAATTAGGTGCAATCTAGGTACACTATTCAGGAATTCAAAATGTCTATACTTCTTGCACATTTTCCGACAAATGCTTTGTGGGCAGAAGATACTGAGGTTTGATTTGTGATCTTTCTGCTAAATTTGAATTCTTTCCCAATCAAAAGCAAGCAATATATGCATGACCGTGATTGCTGGGTGCAGGATTAAAGTGGACAAGGATCAATTAACTACACAAAAGTCAGAAGTAGAGCTGTGGTAGAACGTGAGTTTTGAGCAAAAAAAGCTCAGTGACAGCCCTAAGTTCAAGCCCCAAGACCAGCAAACACACACATACACACAAAATGAAAGAATGGATTTCTAAGCCTCAGCTGCTACTGGACATAGTCTCTTGGGATCTGATGGGTGTGAATCCAGCAGAAGTTATCAAAGTAACTTGTAGAAAATATGCTTAAAGTACACTTCACTCATCTTCCAGCTGGGAGTCCCCACGTGTGAGGGGCAGAGCCTTTGTGTGCAGGATGGAAATGGGACTCAGCAATGGAGGAACAACAAGAAGGGAGGAGTGTTTCAAGGGAAATGGAAATAGAGTCGTTCATGACAGGGAAAGAATGTGCATTGAACAATGGCACCAAATACCATCCTAAAATCCCTTGCCATTCTCTGGGCCATATCTTGATCCATGCTCTACCTATCGCTCTACCTAACAACAACCTATCACCTTGCAGCAACACTGTATCAACTCTGTTGTGGTAACCAAGACAAAATAGGCTGTCACTTGTGCCCTTTGCTTAACAAAGGCCTGGGCAGGGAGTCTGAAATGACTACTGTTGAAAAGGGAGGCTGCCTTTGCTCCCTGCTCTCATACCACAACAGTTGACACAGACTCCCAATGTGAGGGGATCTCCCTCCACTAGCAAGTGCAAGACCACTTCTGCAGCAGGCATGGCTGCGTGATCTGCCAAGTCAAGCCCATCGTAAGCCTGACCCTATCTACCTGGACGTGGTATGAGATGTCACAAGTTGAGGGCTCAATCTCCAAGACACTGTCACTCTGGAGATTCCAAGTATTTTAGGTTAGTGGGAACAAACAGCAATGGCACCATTGCATTATTGTCTCATGGACGAAAGCACCTCTAAAATCGTCTTAATTTAAAACCAGGAAATTAGAGCAAGTGGCATTGATATGTGATGAACTGACCTTGTCTTCGGGGGGTAACCCCACCTTATTCCAGGGGTGAACCATCTCTATACTGCCAGGGATGACAGCCGCTCCACAATGGCATGGACTTTCCTGTCAGGGCTAGCTTCCTGTCAGGGCTAGAACCGTAGTCCTCAGATCTCAGCCAACTGAGTCACTAGGATTATAAGCAAGCCTGAGCCACGGGCACCCAGCTCTTTTGACTTCTTTAGTGACAAGAGGCATGATATGGTCTCAGCCAAGATCTGTGTGGACCAGGAAGTGTAGTTAAGTGGACAGTGCATGGTCCTTACCAACTCTGTAAGAGAATACACACTGTGCTTGTCTGTTGTTGGCTATAGGATGAGGGTGTGCAAGATGTTCTCCTGCTTATATGTTTAAAATGAACCTAGCAAGACCATCTCGGGCACAGTCATTGTCACCGTTGAGGACATCAATGACAACTTCCCCACACTGGTGGAGCCCGTGCAGAGTGTGTGTGTGGACGCGGCCCAGGTGAACGTGACAGCGCTGCAGTGGGATGTCTTCTCCAACAGTGTGCCCTTCAGTTTCTCTATCGCTGACATTCCAACTGGAACCACCGAAAAATGGAAAATAATCCACCAGGAAAGGAAGCAGAGCTAACTATTGAGATACATTATACACATAGCTGCAAGCTTTTCTTCTGTAGCTGTTGTTTTGTCTCCCATTTGTTTGTCCAATATCACTTGTGAAAGGCATTTATAAAATGAGGTTCACTGTAGACATTGTTCCTTATAATGTCTTTGGGAAAAAACATTGTCTGAAAAAATCTAAATGGCAGCAGGGCCAGGCACTGTAATCTTAGTTCCTCCAGAGGCTGAAATCTAAGAATCACAATTCAAAGCAAGCAGAGGCAGGCAAACCTAAGAGACTCAAATTAACCACCAAAAATAACAGAAATAGAGCTGTTTTTTAAGTGATAGAGCACCAGTCTTGAGTGAAAAAGCTAAGGGAAAACACCAAACCTCTGAATTCAGTCTGCAGAACACACACACGTACACACATACACACAGTAGGAATTTGTTTTTCACAAAGCTGTGGAAATAATTTTGTCTTTTTATCTAGGCAGTCGAAGCGTTCCTAAGTACAACAATCACAGTAGGTATTTCCTAAATTATTAAGTATGCCAACAATGAAACAATAATTTCACTTAAATAACATTTATTAGTATTACTCTCTCCCGGCACTCTGTATTCACTATCATACATCCTTACTTTATAGATTATTTCTTAATTACAATTACTAAAGTTTGACTCTGCAAAGCAATGATAGAGATTTTGTTTGTTTGTTTTTCAGTATGGGTTTCCTATGGGTCTAGGGCCATCCTCAGACTTTGGTCCTAATACCTATGCCTCCCATGTAGCCGTGATTACATGCTTAACCCACAATATCTAAGTTGCCTGTTGAGACAGGGTCTTGGTACCTTTTTGCCCAGCCTGGCCTTGACCTATATTCTCTTCATTCCAAAATTATACAAGGGAGCCACCATTCCTGGCCCAGGACAATCTTGAAAAGCCTGCTCAGAAGACTATTCCATTTTAAAAAATTAGGTTTGTTTTAGAAAAGCTTCAAATATTATTCCCAGGTTTTTCTGAATTTATGTCTGCTATGGAATTTCATATGTGACAAATAATTTAGGTGATTTCCAGAGGATCATTCAAAATGTTGCATCCAGTTTTTAAGTTAAATACCTTCAATATCTAAACTGACTTCATAAATTAGTATACTTGGTTTCTTTTTGAATACTCTAATTATCTGAATTAATAAGTAAATTCATCCTTTCATCGTTATGCTCTAAAATTTTAGTTCTGGTCTAAAACTGGGCCTATAAATACACTAAATCTAGACTTTTTCAACATTTTAATACTAAAATAACTCATGACTGCTCAGCCTGAAGCCACAGGTAGATCAGTAAAAAAAAAGTACATGAAACAAAATGTACATGAAGAGTATAAAGAAATTCTTAGAGGTAAATATACATACATATATGACATGAAGATGACCAGTGCCATCCCATAGTCTGAGGGCCCATGTGGAATGAAAGGACACAGCAAGCCGGTCTCCTTCCTCCCTTCTCCCTCCTCCTTTCTTCCCTCTCCCTCAATAAGCTCCCAAACCCCATTTCCTCTCTAAAGTGCAAGTTGTCAACTCACACATAACTTCCTGGCATGTTGTGTAAACCACACACATTTGGTGACACATTAATCATCATGACAATAAAGTGTCCAGAGCAGATCCTCTACTGTTTAACCTTTGTAGTCAATGTCACTAGACAGATTTCAGTGATCACACATTATTAATTACACAGAAAGTGAAGGAACAGTAGAGCTTCTTCTACCTGGAGCTCCTCATTGGCTTTCCTCCCTTCCTGTGTTGTCACTCAATGTTGTTCCCTTCTGCCTCCTCCCCTTTGCAGGTACCAGTATGCTGAGGCAACACACCCAGCAAGAGCTGGGGAGAAGTGAGATTCAGTTCCTGCTTTCAGACAACCAGGGCCACAGCTGTCCTGAGTAGCAGATCCTCCCCCTCATGGTGTACGAATGCCTGCAGGGCAGCAGCTCTGTGAAGCCCAGCACTATAGCCACTTTGACCAGGGCCCAGCAGCCATTGCACTCATGATTTTCGCCCTTTTGCTCTTGCTACACAAGTCTTCCAAGCCACTTTCTACCTTCTATTGTAATTTGAGAGCCCCATCATGATTTATGACTGTATAGACATTAATTAATTCACCTATTAACAGTAGTGAGGGTGGTGGGAGTATGGCCTAGTGGTCAAGCACTCGTCTCATATTCATAAAGCCTTGGGTTCGATTGATCAGCTCCACATATATAGAAAAAAAAAAAGCAGGAAGTGGCAGAGTGCTTGCCTTGAGCAAAAAGAAGCCTGGGACACAGCTCAGGCCCTGAGTTCCCAGGACTGGCAAAAACCAAACCAAACCAAAACAAAACAAAACAAAAAACAGTACTGGGGTTTGAACTGAGGACCTTGTATTTGGTAGGCAGGTAATCTACCATCTGCGACTTTTAGTCTGGCATTTTTTGAGATAGGGTCTCACGTATTGTCCAGACTACCCTGGACTCCCATCATTTGGCTTATGCTTCCTATATGCCTGGGATTACACAGCACCCAGCCTTTTGGGGTTGAGATGGGGGTCGTATACTTTTCAATTGGGCAATCCAGGATGTAGAAGCCACCACACCCACTCATTAATTTCTTATTTGTGTGGGGTATGTGTGTGTGTGGGGGGGGGTTATGTGTATATGTGGTTTCGAGAGCTTTTAATGGAATTTTAGGAACTAGTTTTTCAATAATTCATGGGTTACTTAAGACCTCAGAGAGTCATGCCCTCATAACAAAATTCTGCTCTAACAAATGGTCTTACAATAATTCCTTTGTTGTAGAATATTGAAATGCATACAATGTGTGGAGAATTGCGATGTCAGGAAGGAAAACCTGGGAGAAAAATTGGTAGAGATGACACTGTTCAAAAAGAAATGTAATCATTGCCTGATTTATGTAAGTGTAACCTCTCTGTACATCACCTTTACAATAACAATAAATCTAAGAAATGTTTCGAGTCTTTCTACAACATAAAAAAGAAATACATTGAATTTTTCTACTGTTAAATCTTTCAAAACGGGGGACAAGAAATTCACAAAACATTTTTTAGAATAGTGGCTAAAAATGAGATTCTGCTATGAGTAGAGCGGTACCTGGTACTTCTGGCACTACCCTTGTTGAACGGATCCCGCAGGGCGTGGAGAGAGTGGAGGCCCTGGGCCTCGTGGGGAGAGGCCCAAGCCTCGAGGCCCCTGCGTGCTGCCCACTCACGAGAACCTTCCACGTCATCAGTGGCTCCCGCGCGAGCCTTCAGTGAACGTTGCTCAATCGCGTTGCTTGCGACTCACCGAGTTGGCGGGAAAACGAACTCTCATCACCAAGGACTCTGATCACAGAGCGCCAACCACTGTGAACCATTGCCATGGGCGCCCAACTGGGCAAGACTGGCCTTTGCCTGCCTGCGGCCATCCCGGGCCACAAGGGGTCTAAGCGCCAAGCTCCTGCAGGCTGTGGACGACCCTCGGCCTCCAAGAGCATCCCTCTGCTCTCCTCCTGGCTCCCCATCTCTCTCCTGAGAGCCAGCAAGAGGGGATCGCGAGGCCCACTTGCCCCTTTCACCAGGCATCTTCTCTCCACTCCTCGAAGACGCTATCTGCTCCAGCAGGCCCGCCATTTCCTCCTAGGCCCGCTGGCTGCTGGGTGCTGGAAGACCCGTCAGATGAAGGCTCTCAGCAGGAGACTGTGCAGCGGGGTGACCCCGAGAATCCACCTCCGGAAGGGCACAGCTTTGCCTCCTCCTGGGCAGGAGCAGACCACTGGATCCTGCCCAAAGGCTCCGCCCTCCAGGAACGACCCAGATTCCAAGGCAGGGGAGCCACTGGCCAACGGCCTCCAAGACGAAACCACTAAGGTGGCTGGAGACAAGCAAGGGTCCGTCTGTGGTCCACAACACAAGAGACAGCACCCTGACAGTCCTGGGGCTGGAAAGCCACCGCTGAAGCTCCCAAGGTCCTCGCCAGTGCTGATGTCTCAGGCCCCCAAGGTAGGGTTCCCTACTTGGGGCTCCCATCAGTCCTTGGAGGAGAAACCGTGCCCCTCCTCTGGGAGGTCCCTGCCAAGCGGGGACATCGCTGGCAAGCCCGGCTCCAGCCTGGACGGCCTCTCTTGTGGATTTGGTTCCACGCTTGCCATGGCTGAGCTGTGCAAGAAGCCAGGGCCTGTGTCTTTCCCCTTGCTGGAAGAGAGGTTGTCCAAGAAAGTCAGGGAAGACTTGCTGCCTTGTCAGTCCAGGTCTTCAGCAGCTGAAGTGCCCCTTGACACCGAGGTACCACCAGACACACAGGGGGAGGCCTGTGACAAAGTCCACAGCTGCCCTGCCACCACACCATGCCCCAAACGTAGGGTGCAGTTTCAGATCCACCACAGCCAGTCTTCCTGTGCAACCTCTGCTGAGGCTTATGTGCCGGCCAGGCCGGAGCCCACTGTTCCAGTTCCAACTGAAGGCCACGGACAAAGCTTCCTGCCACCTAGGGCCACACATACCACAATGGCTACCTCCAGCTGCACCCAGTCTACAGCCACTGAGCCTGGCATGGGCAGCATAGGGTCCCCAAACTCAGGGCCACTATCTGGCGTTTCCACACAGCCAGCTGCTCCAGGCATCAAGAAGCAGGGATTTTGTGCACTGGACACTGCCAGCTCCCCTAGGGCTTCTGTCACCTCAGCCACAGACCCAGACACAAATCCTCCTCAGAGCAAGGCCATTCCCACCTATGTTAAAGCTCCAAGGGGCATTGTAGGGGCTCCCGTGGCCTTTGCTGGTAGCTCCCTTGTGAGCATGGATGGCAAGAGCCCTCTGTCCAAGATCCAGGCTTCGCCCAGTTCGGTTGCAGCCACCTGCTCTAGTTCCCCTGGCTTCCCCAGCTCTCGCAGCCCCTCGCCTGCCTCGGCCACCAAAGAGGCCAGCTTAAGCTTCCACCACACAGCAAGGCCTGCCTACAAATTTCCCTCTGCCTCACGCACCATGCCGACTTTGCGTGTCCCCCCAAGAGTCCGCACCAAGCTGGCCTTTGAGGACAAGAAGCCAGTCCTTGCTGCTCGCCTTGGCTCCTCCTTGATGCTAGGAAAAGCTCAGGCCACACACACCCATGCAGAGCTTGGGCCAGCCACAGCAACAGGCCAGAGGGCTCTGGCCTACTTTACACAGGCCACTTTGAGCTGTCAGGGGGGCCCATCCTCCACCTTTGTGGCCCCTGCCAGCAAGCAGCCCTCCCTCGGCCGCCTCCTCAACACGGGCTGTGGGACCACCTCTCAGGCCAAGGACACCAGCACTGTGGGCTCCAGGCTTGCCAGCTTCTCTCAGGCCCCTTTGCTCTCAGGTTGCTGGGAGGCCTCAGCTGGCACCCGAGGCTTTGGATTCACTGTGGCTGCCCCAGGCACCAGCTCCTCTTCTGGAGCATTCAGTGTCCCAGTCTCCATACCATTTACCTATGGTTGCCAGCAGACTCTCTGTTGGAGCTTCTGCAAACCCACCCAAGGCTTCAGGAGATTTGGGCCTTCGGGGTTCGCAGCCCCGTGTCTTGCCATTGGTGTGGCTCCACGGGGACGGGAGGCCCAATGGCAGTACACTAGCAAAAAGTAATCCCCACACTCTCCCATTCCCTTCTCCCAAACAAACATCCCTCGTCTGAATCTGACCCCAAAACCTACCAGGAAGATCCTCGCACACTCTGGAGCTGCACAAAGCAAACCGAACCTGGACCTCTGGCTTCAGCCGGCTGAGATAGAGTTAGCAGCCTGTGCCAGTCACTTCTGGTTGAAGTGGGCACCTCGAGAACTCACAGATCTCAGGACAGAAGCCGATTCCCTGCATCATCAGAAATCCAGGTGAGGCAGGAGAATTACAGCAGCAACAGTCCATGTAGTTCATTTGCTCTCCTATGTTTTTGTGTAGTACAGAATATGGTGAGTGGCTCCTCCCATCGTCTCTGGAGCTATACGGTGGGGAAGCTCTGCTGGAGCTTAGGTTTATGATGTGCATATTTCATGGGTTAGGACAAAAGAAGTATTCCTAAATTTACTTGCTCACAATTATTTCAAGAAGTGAGTGTCTCTGTATCGTCAATCTAAGCGATCAATTCATGACACTTTGGGAATGTGAAGGCAGCACTGAGCCCTGGTGATTGCTGTTTTCCTAACATACTGTCTCTAACAAAGCATGTTGGGGTGATCGGTCCCCAGAGGTGTGTTTCTTCTCAAATGCCATGATGACTTACTTTCCATAGTCTTGGTAGACCTTAGCGTGAGTCTCACGATAAAGACTGGGAAATGACTATTTACTTTGATTTTTTGAGTTAAATGAACCCACGTGAACTTGGTCAGTTCTTTCATTTTTGAAGCTTACTTTTTTGGGAGTCTAGTGAGGTCCTTGGACTGCTCTGACATTGTGCTTGGGGTGAATTCATTCTTCATGCTCTTTTGTGCCTATGTGAAGCTCAGGCTGAAGTGGACATGTCGCTTCTCATTTGATCTTAACCGTGAAAGCTAAAGATTTTATTCTGTACTGAAAAACTGCAACACAATCTCACTTATTCTTAAATATTGTGAAACTGGGAATCTGTTGCAATATTGCAGATTTATAAAAAGATCAGTTTTGGATACATTCTGGTAATAAAAGCATTATAGTACCAAAATAAAAATAAAAAAGAAAAGAAAAGAAGTGGTGTTCTTCCTCTGCCTCTTTAAGGATCCCCTGTATTCTGTCTTCCTGAATTATCCTCAAAGGTCCCGTCTTGTGTCTTTCCACTCACTACTAATGACCCTGAATCTTGCTTTATCCTGATAGGTGCTGCTCCACTTTCTCCTGCACAGCATTCGGAGTGTTCATCTCCAGCCTTCTCTGCCATTTCAAATTGGTGACTCAAGACCTCCTGACAAAACCAGGGAAAGACCCTCCATGAAGGACAGGGGCTTCAGAAGCAGGCAGAATCCCATGGGCTGCTTCCTATTGCTCCTCTTTACACAGCCCCCTGCTCCTTTCAAAGCAAACCTGCTTCTCCGGGTTTGGATAGTCCAAGCCTGGTCCTGCGGCACTGTGTGATGCTCCAATGTGCGGCTCTTGTGCAGAGGACCTGAATGGTATGTGGAGTCTTATTGGCAAAGACAGATTGAACTGTTTCCAGACACCTAGGCCTGGGTCATTGAGGAGCACAGTAGGGCCAGGTGAAAGCCACAATGCTGGCTCCTGCACATTAGTATGATATTTTAACATTTATGGGCTGGTATCCCAGATGTGATGTCTCTGATAAAGCATAGGCCTCCTCAGTCCCTAACCTGCTTACCAAAACCAACTATAGGTGAGCACCCTCAGTGTGCATCAGGAGACCTGGACTGACCACCTATGGAAGTCAGACCTTAGGTTTCATGTCTCCTTCCCTCTCTAGATAGAAGATATTTCTTAGGACAATCTTTTGGATTTAGAGTATTTTCAAAGTTTTCATATCATTCTATAATTGGAAGTAACTTTCTTGGGTTGAAAATCAGACCTTACTAGATGTCACATGCTCTTGTACTCAACTCCAGATATTTGTTACATTCTTTGCATTGACGATATTTTATCATTTACAGCCATTTTTGTAGGTATTATATGTTAAAAATTTCTGTTGTACTCTTGCCTTCCATTTCTTCTCAACTCAACATATTTATGATGATATGGTTTGGAACTACCAGTATTTTAAATCTTTACATACAGGTCTCTGGTTTATAAGTAAATCATTTTTGTTTGAAATTGTTCTTTAGTTTCCTTAGCTCCATCCTTTGTAACTCTACTAATTTGTTATAATAATCTTCTGCATGGAGAGCACCTTAAACGGTTGCTTACTATTCTGTAGAATTCCTTCGTCTTGGAAGCTAGATTTTATACTTCACATCTCCTTCTGCACTCTAGATAATTTCTTACAAGATTTTTTAAAATGACAATATTTTAAAGGTTTACACATTCTTCTTACAGAGTCATTCTTTTGGTTGTTGGAAGTCAGATGGATTCCACGCATAAAAGGAATTCTGAGGTCTTGAGATCTGTCCATCCTGAAGAACATGGGCACCACGAGAAGGCGAAGGAGATTACAAGACAGAAGATGCTGGATAACTTTATTTCAGCCATCACCCAGGTAGGGCTAGAGAGCTAACATGCATCTGCACATAGTGGTCACTTGCACTTCTGACTTTCTGTGTAGTGCAGAATTCGATTACGGGGGCCTTTACATTTTCTAAGAAGCTGGAAATTAGGGAAGCTTTGCTGGGCCGTGAGTCTGATGAGCATTTCATGTTGTGGGACAAGTCAAGCATTTCTAAGCTTTATCTGCTGATTGACTTGAAGAAGTGGTTCTCTTCGTCTCTCTTATTCAGTGATAAAATACTCATGTATTTTGCTGCTTTGTGATCATCGATTTCCTGTTGCCTTTCCCCCTCGCAATGACAATGAATCTTGCTTTTTCCCAGTAGGTGCAGTTCCTCCTGAATTTCCTCCTGCACAGTAGTCAAGTGTTCATCTGCACTCCTCTGTACCAGTTCAGAACCTATAGGTTACTTGATGACTCAGGACATCCAGACAGTACTAGGGAGAGACATTTTCTCAAGGACAGAAGACCTTCAGGCAGGTTGAGATGAGCTGCTTCCAGTTGCTCCTCTTTACTCAAGCACCTGCTGCTGTCCAGACAACATCTGTCTCTCTCGGTTTTCATTGTGCTAGCCGTGTCCCGAGGCACTGGGTGATACTCACATGGGCTGGCCCTTTTCAGATTGACTGAAAGGTATGTGTGGAGACCTGTTGGCGGTGCCATGTGGAACGATCCCCAGTGCCTTATGCTTGGCTCATTGAATGTGGAAAGAGGTGCCATATGAAGGCCACAATATTGGCTATAAATTTTGGAGTGCTGCTTTGACTTATATGCTCTGGTAACCATGCTATGGTGTTCCTGAGAAAGCAATGCTCTTCCCCTCCCCCCTCCACCCTCCCCCACTACCTGCTTAGCCAACCCAGCTATAGTTGAGCCCACTCAATATATTAGGAAACCTGTACTGGCCTCATTTAGAAGTGAGACCTGAGTAGATTTCCATTGCAATATTCTCTTGTATTTACAATATTTTCAAAATTTGTCTACCATCCTATAATTACAAGTATCCATTTGTGTTGGATATCAGACAAAATAAGATTGCTCAATCCCTCATTCTAAACCCTTGATATTTGTTACCTTTTTTTTTGTATTGGCAATAACTCACTATTTCCATACTGTTCTGTAGTAAATATTTTGTTGGAAAATAAAATTTGCATTATACATTGCCTTCAGTATTAACTCTGGAATTTTGTTACAAAAATCTTTTACACTGACAGTATTTTAAATGTTTGCCTACTCTTTCAAACATTTAAGTCCTTCATGTTGGATGTCAGACTTTAGAGTTCACATAATCTTTGTTCCGAGCTCTATCTGTTTGTTATAACAATTTTTCACATTGGAATTATTTTCAAATATGAGTACCCTGCGCTTCCCTGCCCACACAGTCTAGGCCGCTGCCACTCCCCTTCATCAACTTCATGAAATTTGCTCTTTTCTAGAAGGTAGATAGCAATATAGTCAGAAAGTGTCCCTTCCCTACCTTCTTACCTCTCGGCCGGGGCACACTCTATCCCAGGGGATGATATATACATACATAGCACTGTGACCATCTTTTAGAGTAGGACTAGGCACCCAGGGTGAGGTTCAGAGACATCTTGTCTAACGCCTCTGGTGATATGAGATTGAGGCTTCAGGGGAAAAGGCCTCCCTTGGACCATGGGTCGCTTATGTCATGCAAACCTGGCATAAATTTCTCCCCACAATACACCCTTGAGGGATTTGTGGCCCAGGCTAAGCTGCCTGCAGCTTAGTGGCCAGGCAACTCTGGTTATCACCAGGTAAGATGGGGGCAGTGAATAGCTCACAGGATGGCCTGCAGGCTCTCAGGAGTGCTAGAGCTCAGGACTCACAGGAGTCTTTCTCCTCGAGTCTCAGGCCTCCACCTTTGCTCTGGCTACTCACATCCAAGGGGTCCTGATTGGCAGAATTAATCACCATTAGGTATGTTAGGAATGTTTCCAGGTAGGGAACCATGACCTTGCATATAACTTGTAGGATTGGGTAGCTGATGAGCAAGGCCCAGGGCCTTGAGAGGAAACTCTGCCTCTATGCACGTGGGATGGCGACTTTGCCTGGGCACCTTCAATCATCCCACTATTATACGGGGCAGAGCTTGATAGGGTTGCTGCTGGAGACATCAGGAAAGATATTCAATGAGTTTGGCAACCCCTTTTAAAAATTTTTTGGTCAGCTCTAGAGATAGAACTCAGGGTTCCGGTGGGGTTCCTTACCTTTTCCCTCAAGGCCTGTGCTTTAACACCTTGCCGACAGCACCACTCCCAGCTTTTATAATATATTGAAGATAAGACTCTCAAAGATTTGTCTGCCTAGATGGGGTTCTAACACTGACCCTCAGATCTCAGGCTTCTCATTAATTAGGATTACATTTATGAGTTACTGCCCGCCCCAGGACATGCAAATGTTTAAGGAACCTGGCTGTCCACAGCTCCAGCTGTGGTCCAAGCCTGGGTCCTGCCTGACCATCACAGCATGGCCCTGTCACTACCCTTGTTCTCACCCTGGCCAGGAATGTACTAGCGTTGAGCAGCTGAAGTAGCTACCGATGAACTGCATCTATGACAATATAGTAGCAGAAGGGGGTTTTGGGGCCTGGGTCAGTGTACAGAGAAGGCTCAGCTGGGATGCCAGGTGCATTGCGAGGCACTGGGGCAGTGAGAGTAAGCTGTCACAAGGATGGGGTCCTGAGGTCTGTACCTGGCTCATTGTGATACTACGTAGGGCCTGCTGGGGGGGGGGGGGCAAAAGACTCTGAATTTCAGGGAGACCCTAGGAGCGACTTAAACACGCCACGTTTTCATCTCATATCCAACCATGGACTTAGCTACAACCTGTCAGGTAAAGAGTAAAAGCCTCCACACCAAGAAACGCTTAGGGATGGCTAACGTGCAGAAGTACCTGTGTCATGGTGGGCAGAAGCCAGGGAAGATACTAAGCTGAGATTCAGGAGTCAGGAAGGCTGATGCTGAGGCCTCCTTCCTGAGCAGCCCTGCTCACTGAAGGACCTCAATTCTCTGGGCCTAAGTTGCCTTCTCTTTCATATCTCTGTAACACTCACTAGAGGTATTCAAGAGCCGACGTGAGGCAGACACATCAATAATATTTTTTAAAAAAAGGGAACAGGAGGTAAGTCTAAATAGCCGAAAAGGGAAGAATGAAGGCAAATGATGAGACAGAGTCTTTTAGGTTATACAATTGTTTAAAAGTACAAATCATGAAACTGATGATTAAGTTATGTTACAGAAAAAGTACATGAAATTATTATAAAGGGAATGCATGAAGTTGTATGATGGCAGAGACTATGTAGACCTCTGACACCAAACTTTTACTGTTCTGGCTATGTTACTGTAGGTTTAATATATTTACTGTCATTCCCACCATAAGCAGGAAACAAAAACTACATTGAAAAGTACAAAAAGCAGTAATTGTGATGTTTTACTACATAAGTCCTCCACTGAAATGCCATACCCCATGCTCACTGTGAACTTCTTCCCCCAACAGTCCAGAGCCTCTCCTTTCTCCCAGATATTCTCAGTCCTTTCCCTTTCTTTAGTTCTGTATATGATTCAGCATCCTGCCTGTCTTTCAGGTGTGTGTGTGTGTGTTGGGTGTGTGTGTGTGTATACACATGCACATGCACACTAACACGCATGCGTGCTACTTCTGGGTCTTGAACTCTGGCCCTGGGTTCTGTGCTTGAGTTTTGCACTCAAGGCTAGCATTCTGCAACCCGAGCCAAAGCCCCACTTCTGGCTTCAAACCACAGTCCTCAGAACTCAGCCTCCTCAGTAGCTAGGGACAGGACTGAGTCACTGAGTCAGCCTCTGTCTTCCAGATTTATACTTTCCCAGTGCCTTTCTGCAGGCTTTTTCCTTGTCAATTTGTTGTCATTTCATACCATAAGCTTCAATCATCAAGTTTTCACCCCAGAGGAGACTTTCACAATGTTTTGTATTTATGCTGTAAAAATTGCTACCTCTAAAGGTTCGGTTCCAAACTAAAACAGAGGTTAAATACATTTTGCCAGGTACACTAAAAACTTTCCCTCTCCTCCATCTCAGTTTTCTTCTTCACTTTCTTGAAGTATTTCTTTTAAATTAATTTGCAATTGCTCTTCTTTTTCCCATTTGAGAGGCAAAACTTTGGCTAAGTTTCAGGGGTGCCTTTCTGAATGGCCTGAGGCCACATTTTTGAAATGCGAATGTCTGCATAGTACCCTGGCTCTCCTCAACTCTACTTCTAAGTAGTAAATATTTACCTTCTTAAGTACCCAGAGGATTGCTGTTTCTTTGAATAAAGAAAATTTTTAAACACAGTACTTGTCACTTTTAAGGAAAATGACTTGAACTGAAAGCATCACCTTCCACCTCACCCCCACCCAATAGGCACCTCTTAGAATTGTCTTGGCAGCAGATGCCTACACCATAATCTCCCCTCGTTCTGGATGAACAAGTAGTTTTGGAAAGGAGAGCTCTAGACCAAGGCCACCTCATATGTGTGGCTGAAGGAAACTTGGTTGCCCTTCCTAGGCTTTACTGCTCTGGAATAAATCCTCTTGGTTAGTGGAGTTTGCCCTTTCTGCTCTTTTTCTTTTCTTACAAAACCCAAGCTCACTTTAAGAACTGGAATCACTGGGATTGTGAGCTTCCAAAATGCTTCTCTGGAGACTCCTGGAACTCACCTAGCACACTGTGAAAAACTCAAGCCACACAAAAAGGGTGAGTGTACCTACTCCATCCAGCAAAGAGGCCCACTGAATCCACAGCACACAGCTGGCATAGCTGCGAACCAGAAGGAGCATTGAGCCATGCTGTCCCCGTGAATGCCCAGGTAAGTAAAGCTGCAACCACATCACAGGGCCCTGACAAGTGGCCCAGCAGAGAGTGGGGTGTGTGTAGAGTGAGGGGGTAAATGGACATCTTCCCTAAGCCTCTAAATTTTAGGATAATCCCCACCCCATCCCCACATTAAAGAAATGAGGCCAGGAGGCGTGATGCAATCACAAGAAAAGAATCTCCATTGATTCTATGGGGCAGTTGAATTCCTCTCCCCCAATCTGCTGCCTTATCTGCCCAGGAGCTTCCTTTTGCTTCCCTTTTCTTTTTCCCTTTTGTGGAGGTTTAGCAACCTTTTTCATTCTTTCTTTTTTTTTTTTTTTCTTGGCCAGTCCTGGGGCTTGCACTCAGGGCCTGAGCACTGTCCCTGGCTTCTTTTTGCTCAAGGCTAGCACTCTGCCACTTGAGCCACAGCACCACTTCTGGCCATTTTCTGTATATGTGGTGCTGGGGAATCAAACCCAGGGCCTCATGTATATGAGGCAGGCACTCTTGCCACTAGGCCATATCCCCAGCCCAGCAACCTTTTTCTTATGTTCTTTCTTTTTGTGCTTGAATTGGACTTGGACTTGAACTCAAGACTTGGGGGGGGGGTCCCCTTTGCTTCCTCACTCAAGGCTCAGTGGAGCCACACATCTCATTTTGGCCTTGAGGGATTCATTGGAGATAAGTCTCAAAGTCTTTTCTGTGGGGTGTGGCTTCAAACCAGGATCGTCAGATCTCAGCCTCCTGAAAAACCATAATTACAGGTGTGAGCCACTAGTGCCCAACTTCTCTAGAGGTGGGAAGCCAGATGTCTAAACCAAATGTACCACCATCCAAAGGGGAAAAGTCTGTCACTACTGCTCACACATGGACTCCTAGGAACTCAGGCTGAGATCTGAGGATCAAGCAAGCCCAGGCAGGAAAGTCCTGAGATTCTACTCTGAAATTAACCACCAAGGACCAGGAAGTGAGAGCTGTAGCTCACAGGTAAAGTGCTAGCCTAGACCAAGAAAGCTCATGGACACCACCCAAGCCCTGAGTTCAAGCCCCAGGACCTCCATCCTTTTTCCCCTCAAAGGAAAAGAAAAGAAAGGAAAAGACAAGAAAAGAAGCAGGATTTCTGGGAAGACAGCCAAAGAGCAGCAGAGGCCTAGCTAAGCTCCCTCTGACATCCCAGTTTGACTTGACTGCTCCAGAGAAACTGGTACTCCTAGGAACACAGGGCAAGGAAGTTAGAACAGTATAGGTATTCTGGCAAGAAAGGAAAAATCAACTTTGCTGGCCTGAAAACACAGCTTTGAGCTGACGGAAAGTGTCCCGCCACCCTGCTGGTACTAGTGCCGGCACAGCCCCTAGCAGTCCATACACCTAAAGCACACAGTGGCAACCAGGAAGAAATCCTCCAGATGGTGGCAGACACACACGGATCACAGGCTGAGCACGGAAGGGCCGAAATCGCAGAAAAAGCATGAGTACCCCAAGAAAGACATTGTCACTCGGTCCACAGCAGCATCTGGAAGGTAGCCCTTCCCTCATGGCCAGATCAAAGTGCCATCTCAGACTCTGGCACTGACCAGGTCGGCCTAGACTGGAACTCAAGTGTGCCAGGTGAAAGAGAGGACAAAGGGGCCATCTTTGAAAAAGGCAAGAGTGACTGAGTGGTGAGAGCCAGCTCTGCTCAGGAGAAAGTTAGCCCCCATTCCCTCAGGCAGGAGGCTCCTTCCAAGGCCAAGGCTCACAGACTCAAGGAAAATCACCCAGAGGTGCCCATCCACACCTCGCCCTGCCCCTTCATGTCCTGCCCCACTGATCCTGCAGCTGCTGACTCTCCAGCAGCCGCAAAATGTCTAATCAAAACACAAGGGGTGAGCAGCTACCAGCAACTCTGAACAAACAGATGGAGAGAAAACAGTTCCAGGGACAGATAAACAGCCCCTTTACAGATGAAGCCCAACTCCCACTAGACAACAGAGCTGATTTCCACAGACAGCTCCACCCAGGGACAAGGTCTCCTTGCCCAGGAGCGAGGGAACTCTCCCAGGTCAAATGGCTCTCAGCCATGTTAACTAGGTTGGGAGAGCCCTGCCCTGCTGAGTCCACAGCCTATTCACAGCCAGGCTGTTAAGGCAGCAGCCCCACAGCAGATGGGAGGAGCCACGGTTCCCCAGATTGTTTAGTGTCCCCAAACTTCAGAGGACACCCAAGTCCTACCTGCAAGCTGTGAAAACTACAGAGCCCCAGGACCTAATTAAGAGGGGAGGAGAGTCAGAGTAGATCCACCCCCTGAAAACTGAAAGCAAATCAAACCAGCCAAACAGCAGGAAAATAGACTCTAGACCATCCCATGAAAACCACACACTGGAAAGAGGCCACCTAAACAACGAAGACCCCATTTATAAACGTTGATTTAAACTATTCTACTTTTTATATTTTCTGTTTTTTATTTGTCTGTTTTATTGGGGGGGGGTTATGGTAATGTTTGTTATTTTGTGTGTTTGTTTTCCTGTATTTTTCTTTGTTTTCCTTTTCACACTTTCTATCTTTAAAATTACTTTCCTTTGAGTAACACCTTTACTTTTGTCGGATGACTCTCCATTGTTTATCATTTTAAGCTCTTTCTTTCTACTGATTCTACTGTTCTCCACCTTTCCACTCCATTGACCAGGTTATCAGATGGAGGGTATCCCTGTTCAATCTCAGTGAGTCAAAGGGGTTCATAAAGAAATCCCACCAGTCCAAAAAGAACTATATATAAGAACAAAAATTGCCCTGATGGTTAAACCCATAAATAAGTAACTACTGAATATAGGGCTCAAGGTTGGTTGTTGTATTGATATTGGATTCTTTGGGGACACCAAATTTGCTTGTACATACAAAAAAGAGAGGGGAAGGAGCTGTATATAATTGTGAACTTCTAAGATTTATACAACAGTGCTTGGTAAGTTCTGCTTTGGGTCTTAAATGGTGCTCACAGGTGCTTGTAGATTGGCATTTCCAATCCAAATGGGCTGAAGAAGCCCAAGAAAGATGGTAAACAAGGGAATCTCATCTCCCACTCAAAACAAGCAAGAAGCAGAGCAGTCAATCCAAGACCTACAAGAGGACCCTCAAAATTCTCTAGAAACTCTACTGATAAAAAATCTTCAATGAAAACTTTGAATCACTTCAGATACATATTCTAGAGTATGTGGAGGCAAACCAAAAATTAATAGAGGATTTTACGGCCTCCACAAACAGAAAGATAAATGATCTTCTAGAGCCCAATGAAAAGAGAGCTACCCAGCTAAAAGATTTGAGACACAGCAATCAGAACCAAATAAATGAAGTAAAGAAGTCCATACAGGACCTAAGAGAAAATTACAGCAAACACATGGAAGCCATCAAGAAAGACCAGTCAGAAGGAAGGGAGATTCAGAATCAAGTAGCTAGCCTAGAGAGCAGAGTAGATGAAGCAGAGGATTGAGTCTCAGGGACTGAAGATTCCATAGAATCTATGGAGAAAAAACAAAAACAATACAAATCCAATCCAATTGGCAAACCAGATCATTCCTGGAGCTCCAAGATACAAGCAGGAAGTCCAATTAAAGGCTACTAGGTATCAAGGAAAACCTAGAGAAAGAACTCAGTGCAACATGCAACTAACTATATTAACAGAATATTAGCTGAGAATTTCCCAAATATCCAGAAGGAATGGCCTATCCAGAGTCAAGAAGCATTCAGAACACCAAACCAACTAGCCCTGAATAGGATGTCCCACTAACATATTGTGATCAAAACAGGATCAATAGAGCCAAGGAAAGAATCCTTAAAGCTGCTAGGGAAAAGAAAATAATCACATATAAAGGAAAACCAATCAGAATTACACCCAGACTTCTCAGCAGAGACCATGAAAGCAAGGAATGAGGTATGCCACAGCCTAAAGAAAAATAACTATCAACCAAGAATACTGTACCCAGCTAAACTCTCATTCGTAGTTGAAAGTCAAATAAAAGTCTTCCACAGCAAAGAAAAACTGAAGCAATGTATCTTCACCAAACCACCTGCAGAGAATATCCTCACTGATGTACTACATATGGAAAATAATTAAGATCACAATACAGAAAGAGAAATAAACCCTACATAGAAAACAAGAAAATTAGATCTAGAATTGGGAAGACTCAGCTATTAACAAGATAGCTATTCAAATGACAATCTCTAACTCTTCAATTAAATGACAAAGGCTCATAAGTTGGATCAAAAATCAAGATCCATCTTTCTACTGCCTCCAAGAGACACATCTATCCAGCAGAAACAAGCATCTTCTAAATGTGAAAGGTTGCAATAAAATCTACCAAGCCAACGGCCTCCACAAGTAGGCTGGAGTTGCAATCCTAGTATCAGATAAAATCGACTACAAATTAGAAATGGTAAGAAGAGACAAAGAAGGTTACTACATACTAATAAAGGGATCTCGACTACAGGAGGATATACCCATCCTAAATGTCTACACCCAAATACAGGAGCCTCCAACTTCATCCAACAAACACTACTGACTCTAGAAACACTCACAGACCCAATCACATTGATAGTTGCAGACTTTAACTCTCCACTGTCATGTCTGGACAGATAATCATGCCAAAAACAGAGCAAAGTAACCTCAGAACTAAACTACTGCACAGACCAAGTAGACATAAGCGACAACTACAGAGGATTCCATCCAGCAACACCAGAATACACATTCTTTTCAGCAGCACATGGAATAGTCTCCAAAATACATCACATCTTAGGGCACAAAGAAAATCTGTACAAATTCACAGGTATTGATATCATTCCCAGCATTCTCTGAGACCACAATGGAAGAAAATTAGAGCTTAACTCCAACAGCCACCACAGAAAATCCTATAATTCATGGAGACTAAACAACACAATGCTGAACCATCAGTGGGTCATTGAAGATATTAGAACAGAAATTCAAATGTTTATGGAAATAAACCAAGAGGAGCACAGAAAGGACCAGCTGCTTTGGGACACAGTGAAGGCAGTACTCAGAGGAAAATTTACATCATTGAGGGCCTACACCAACAAACTGGAGAAACAGCAATTCAACAACTTAAGGAAGCACCTTCAGTTCCTCAAAGGAGAATAAGAAGCCGAACCCCAAGGCAATAGACGGAAGCAAAAAATTAAAGTCAAATCAGAATTCAATGATTTGGAGTCAAAAAAGAAACATCACATGAATCAACAAAACAAAGAGTTGGTTCTTTGAAAAAATTAACAAGGTAGCCAAATCCCTAGCCAACCTGACCAAAACACGAAGGCAGCACACCCAAATAAAGAAGTTCAGAGACGAAACAGGTAACATCACCTCAGAAACAACCAAACTTCACAACACCATCAGGGACTATTTTGCAAACCTTTACACCCACAATTCGAGAACCCGGAAGAAATGGACGATTTCCTAGCAAAAAATTGATATCCCCAAACTCAACCATGCACATTTAAATCTTCTAAACAGACCAATATCCAGCATTGAAATAGAAACTGACAAAGAGTTCTCCCATCCAAGAAAAGCCCAGATCCAGACGGATTCACAGCAGAATTCTACAAGGCCTTCAAAACAGAACTCACACCAATATTTCTCAAACTCCTCAATGGAACTGAAGGAGAAAGTTCGCTACCAAACACATTCTATGATGCCAGTATAACCCTCATCCCTCAACCAGGCAGGGACTCATCAAGGAAAGAGAACTGTAGACCGATTACCTTGTTAAACATTGATGCAAAAATTCTCAACAAAATTCTGGCTAATAGATTTCAACAAGTCATCAAAAAAATCATATACCGTGAACAAACTGGATTCAGCCCAGGGATGCAAAGTTGGTTCAATATACTCAAGTCAATTTACATAATCCACCACATCAAACCAAACACGGTTATGTCTCTACATGCGGAAAAGGCATTCAATGAAATCCAGGGCTTTTATGTTACAAGCCCTGGAAAAACTGGGATTCCAGGGAACATTCCTGAATAGAATCAAGGCAGTCTATGACAAACCAACAGCAAGCATAACTCTAAATGGGGAAAAACTAAAGCCATTCCCTTTAAAATCAGGAACAAGGCAGGGATGTCCACTCTCTCCCCGGCTCTTCAACATAGTACTAGAATTCCTAGGCAGAGCAATTAGGCAAGAAGAAAATATAAAGGGGATCCAAAGAGGAAAAGATTAAGTTAAACTTTCTCTCTTCACAGATGACATTATCCTATACTTAATGAATCCCATAGACTCTACCCCAAGCTACTACAGCTGCTCCAAAACTATGGCAAAGTTGCAGAATATGAAATAAAACTTCAAATATCAACGGCCTTTCTCCATGCTAACGACCCGAAGACCGAGGCTGAAATCAGGAAAGCAACTCCTTTTGCAATAGCCCCCCAAAACACAAACTACCTAGGAATAACCTTAACCGAAGAAGTGAAAGACCTCTTTGAGGAGAACTTTAAAAGCTTGAAAAACGAAATTAAGTCAGAGCTAAGGATATGGAAAAACCTCCCATGCTCCTGGATTGGGAGGATTAATATTTTCAAAATAGCAATATTGCCAAAGGCTATCTACAAATTCAATGCAATACCCATTAATATCCCAACACCATTTTTTAATGAAATAGAGGAAGCAATCCAGAAATTCATATGGAACGATAAAAGATCTAGAATAGCAAAAACAATCCTAAGCAGAAAGAACAGTGCTGGAGGAATTACAATACCCAACTTCAAGCTGTATTATAAAGCTATAGTAATAAAAACAGCTTGGTATTTGCACCGGAATAGGCCTGAAGACCAATGGAACAGAATTGAAAACCCAGAAATGAAGGCACAGAACTACGCCTACTTAATCTTTGATAAGGGAGCCAAAACAATAGTTTGGAAGAAAGATAGCCTCTTTAACAAATGGTGCTGGCAAAACTGGTTCAACACATGCAACAATCTAAAACTAGATCCTAATATATCACCCTGCACCAAAATCAATTCCAAATGGACTAAAGACCTCAAAATCAAAACAGACACCCTGAAAACACTAAAGGAAGGAGTAGGAGAAACACTTGGGCTCCTTGGAGCAGGACGGAACTTCCTTAACAAAGACCCAGAAAGGCTATAAATCAAAGAAAGGTTGGACAAATGGGACTGCCTCAAACTGCAGAGCTTCTGCTCGGCAAAGGACATAGCTCGCAAGAAAAAAGAAAGCCCACAGGCTGGGAGAAGATCTTTACAGGCCATTCAACAGAAAAAGGCCTCATCTCTAAAATATATGCAGAACTAAAAAAATTACCTTCTTCCAAAACAAAACCGCAAAGAACCAATAGCCTCCTCATCAAGTGGGCTAAAGACTTACAAAGAGACTTCTCTGATGAGGAAATGAAAATAGCCAAGAGACATAGAAAAACTGCTCTACTTCACTTGCCATAATAGAAATGCAAATCAAAACAACATTAGGATTCCATTTCACCCCAGTAAGAATGTCATATATCAAGAAAAATAACAATAACAATTGTTAGAGGGGATGTGGCCAAAAGGGAACCCTTCTTCATTGTTGGTGGGAATGTAAACTGGTTCAAACACTCTGACAAGCAGGATGGAGATTCCTCAGAAGGCTTTATATAGAGCTCCCCTATGACCCAGAAGCCCCACTTTTGGGTATCTATCCAAAAGACCACAAACAAAATCACAGTAATGCCACCAGCACAACAAAGTTCATCTCAGCACAATTCGTCATAGCGAGAATCTGGAACCAACCCAGATGCCCCTCCGTAGAGGAATGGATCAGGAAAATGTGGTACATATACACAATGGAATTTTATGCCTCTAACAGAAAGAATGATATTGTCACATTTGTAAGGAAATGGAAGGACTTGGAAAAAATTATACTGAATGAAGTGTGCCAGACCCAAAGAAACTCGAACTCTATGGTCTCCCTTATTGGGAATAATTAGTACAGGTTTAGGCAAGTCATAGCAGAGAATCACAAGGCCCAATAGCTATACCCTCATGAACACATAAGATGATGCTAAGTGAAATGAACTCCATGTTATGGAAACAATTGTTATATCATAGTTGTAAGTACTTTCAACGTCCCATGTGTATCTGTAGCTTCTATTCTTGGTGATGTTCTTGTATCACCGTCCTGTGGTTGTAGCTAGACTATCTCTGTAATCTTATCTGAGTATATTGGAAACCGTGTATGCTGGAACTGGAACTAGGTAATTGAAAGGGTATACCATAATTGAGAGACACTGGGTAAAAAAAGATAAACAACTACAAAAGCAATACTTGATATAACTCTTTGGTGTAAGTGAACTGAACACCTCAGGGGGGGAAAGGGAAAGGGGGAGGAGGGAGTGGGTATGAGAGACAAGGTAACAAACAGTACAAGAAATGTATCCAATGCCTAACGTATGAAACTGTAACCTCTCTGTACATCAGTTTGATAATAAAAATTTGAAGAAAAAAAAAACAGAGAAAAACAAAAAACAACAAAAACAAAAAAACACTTTCTGTCTTCACAGATGACATGATCCTATACCTAAAGAACCCCATAGACTCCACTCTGAAGCTGCTAGAGCTGATCCAAAACTTTGGCAAAATAGCAGGATATAAAATAAACTCTCAAAAATCAATGAAGACTGAGGCCGACATCAGGAAAGTAACACCTTTTGCAATAGCCTCAAAAAAAATAAAATACCTAGGAATAACCTTAACCAAAGAAGTGAAAGCCCGCTATGATGAGAACTGTAAAAACATGAAAAACAAAATTAAGGCAGAACTAGGGAAATGCAAAGACCTGCCATGCTCTTGGATTGGGAGGATAAATATTGTCAAAATGGGAATATTGCCAAAGGCTATCTACAAATTCAGTGCAATACCCATCAATATCCCAACACCACTTTTTAATGAAATAGAGGAAGCAAACCAGAAATTCATGTGGAACAGTAAAAGAGCCCGAATAGCAAAAACAATGCTAAGCAGAAAGAATAGAGCTGGAGGAATTACAATTGCCAAACTTCAAGCTGTATTATAAAGCTATAGTAATCCAAATAGCTTGGTATTGGCAAAAGAACAGGCCTGAGCACCAATGGAACAGAACTGAAGACCCAGAAATGAACCCACGGAACTATGACTACTTAATCTTTGATAAAAAAGCTAAACAATAGGATGGAAGAAAGATAGCCTCTTTCACAAATGGTGCTGACCAAACTGGTTCAACACCTGCAACAAATTAAAGTAGATCCTTATACAGCACCCTGCACCAAAACCAATTGCAAATGCATCGAATACCTCAAAAAAAAAAACAAAAACAGACACCCTGTAAACACTACAAGAAGGAATAGGAGAAACACTTGGGCTCCTTGGACACAGGACGAAAGTTCCATAATAAAGGCCCACAGATGCAACAAATCAAACAAAGGTTGGACAAATGGGACTGTATCAAACCACAGCGCTTCTGCAGGGGAAAGGACATAGCTTCCAAGATAAGCAAAGCCCACTGATTGGGGAAATATCTTTACCGGCCATTAAATGGACTTAAGCCTCATCTAAAATATATGCAGAGGGCTGGGGATATAGCCTAGTGGCAAGAGTGCCTGCCTCGGATACACGAGGCCCTAGGTTCGATTCCCCAGCACCACATATACAGAAAACGGCCAGAAGTGGCGCTGTGGCTCAAGTGGCAGAGTGCTAGCCTTGAGCGGGAAGAAGCCAGGGACAGTGCTCAGGCCCTGAGTCCAAGGCCCAGGACTGGCCAAAAAAAAAAAAAAAAAAAAAAAAAAAAAAAAAAAAAAAATAAAATATATGCAGAAAAAAATTAAAAATTAAATTAAATATATGCAGAACTAAAAATCTTAAATTCCTCCAAAACCAAACCACAAAGAACCAACAGCCCCCTCAACAAGTGGGCTAAAGACTTAAAAAGAAACTTCTCTGATGAGGAAATGAGAATGGCCAAGAGACATATGAAAAAGTACTCTACATCACTGGCCATAAAAGAAATGCAAATCAAAACAACACTGAGATTCCACCTCACCCCAGTAAGAAGGTCCATGATCAAGAAAACTAACAATAACAAATTTTGGAGGGGATGTGGCCAAAAGAAAACCCTACTTCATTGTCGGTGGGAATATAAACTGGTTCAGCCACTCTGGAATGCAGTATGGACATTCCTCAGAAGGCTCAACATAGAGCTCCCGTAGGACCCAGCAGCACCACTTTTGGGCATCTACCCAAAAGACTAAAAAGAATACACTAAAGTCACCAGCACAAAAATGTTCATCACGGCACAATTTGGCATAGCTAAAATATGAAACCAAGCCAGATGCCCCTCAGGAGAAAAATGGATCAAGAAAATGGAGTACATATACACAATGGAATTTTATGTCTCTATCAGAAAGAATGACACTGCCCCATTCATAAGGAAATGGAAGAACTTGGAAACAATTCCACTAAGTGAAGTGAGCCAGACCCAAAGAAGCATGAATTCTATGGTTTCCCTAATAGAAAATAATTAGTACAGGTTTAGGCTAGTCACAGAGCAGGATCAAAAGAGCCCAATCACTATGCCCTTATGAACACATAAGATGATGCTAAGTGAAAAGAATTCCAGGTTATGGAAACGACTTTTATATCACTGTTGTAATTACTTTCAACATGCCATGTGAAAGCATAGCTTGTATTGTTGATGATCCTCTTGTATCGCCTTCCTGTGGTTGTACCTACACTACTACTGTATCTTATCTGAGTACATTGGAAACTTTGTATACTGGTATTAGACCTAGCAAAGTGAAAGGGAATACCAAAATCGAGAGACACAGGATAAAAAGACAAACGACTACAAAAGCAATACTTGCAAAACTGTTTGGTGTCATCCAACTGAAAAATTCATGGAGGAAGGGGGAAAGGGGGATGTGGGGGAGGGGGAATGAGGGAGGAGGTCACAAACAGTACAAGAAATGCATCCAATGCATAACATATGAAACTGTAATCTCTCTGTACATCAGTTTGACAAGAAAAAATTAAAAAGTCAACCAGCATCAAAAGCAATACTTGCCAAACCATTTGGTGTGACCAAATAAACAACTGTTGGGGGGAGAGAGAAAGAGGGGAGAGAGGAGGGAATGAGGAAGGAGGTAACAAATTGTAAAAGAAATGTACTCATGTCCTCACATATGAAACTATAACCCCTCTGTACATCACGTTGACAATAAAGAAGCAAAAAAAGAAAAGGAAAGAGAAGAAAAGAGGCTGGGAATGTGGCTTACTGGTAGAGTACTTGCCTAGCATGCATGAAGCCCTGACTTTGATTCCTCAGCACCACATAAACAGAAAAAGTCAGAATTGGCACTGTGGCTCAAGTGGTAGAGTCCTAGCCTTGAGCCAAAAGAAGCAGGAATAATGCTCAGGCCCTGACTTCATGCCCAAGGACTACAAAAATAAGTAAGTAAATAAATAAAAACACAGACAAATGAAAGGGAAACTCTTTCCCTAAACTATAAAAATGAAAACTTCATTCCTACACAATGGAAAATACAATTTAAACAAAACATGTAAAATAGGTTATAATTTATTATATCAGTGTCAAGTTTACAGCATGTCCAGGAACCGAGGAGAAAAGATAGTCTGTGAGGCTATGGAGCTAGAGTGAGCATTCATAATATAGGTTGCATCCTATTTCCTGTCAGTCTCTATGCCATCTACATAATGTATCTTGTGCCCACTGGTCAACATACTAAACTTTTTTGTGACATTACATTATTCCGGGTATTCGATAGCAAAACCAAAGTATTTGCTTACACTTATAGAATAGTACCCAAATTGTAAAATATTTCCAATGCGAAAAATTACTGTAACAAACACATAGAGCTGAGAGCAAAGAATATGTGATGTCTAAATTCTGACCTCAAACATGAAGGACTTAAATGCTTGAAAGAGTGTGCAAACATTGAAAATACTGTCAGTGTAAAAGATTTTTGTAACAAATTTCCAGAGTTAATACAGAAGGCAATGTATAATGTAAAAGTTTATTTTCCAACAAAATATTTACTACAGAACAATATGGAAATAATGATTTATTGCCAATGCAAAAACATGGTAACAACTATCTCAAGTTTAGAATGAGGGCTTGAGCAATCTAGTAAGGACTGATTTCCAACCCCAAATGGTTACTTGTTATTATAGCATAGTATACACATTTTTAAAATATTGTAAATACCAAAGAATACGAAAACGAATCAGGTCTGAGTTCCAAATGGGGTCAGTAGAGGTTCCCCATTAGACATTGGGAGATATCAACTATAGCTAGGTTGAGTAACCAGGTAATATGTGTGGGGGTGGGGTGGGGGGGAAGAGCATTGCTTTCTCAGGAACACCATAGCATGGTTACCAGAGCATATAAGTCAAAGCAGCACTCCAAAATTTATAGCCAACACTGTGGCGTTCATATGGCACCTCTTTCCGCATTAGCCAAGCCTAGGACACTGGAGGCAGGTAAACATTGCAGTTCCAACAGGCCTCCACACATACCATTCACTCTATCTGCAAAGGACCAGCACATGTGAGTATCACACAGTGCCACTGGACACGGCTAGCACAATGAAAACCCAGAGAGGCAGATATTGTCTGGACAGCAGCAGGTGGTTGAATCAAGAGGAGCAACTGGAAGCAGCTCATGGCAACCTGCCTGATTCCACGTCTTCTGTCCTTAAGGAAGTTTCTCTCCCTAGTTCTGTCTGGATGTCTTGAGTCACCAAGTAACCTACAGGTTCTGAACTGGTACAGAGGAGTGCAGATGAATACTACTGTGCTCATGGAGCTGCACCTACTGGGAAAAAGCAAGATTCATTGTCATTGTGAGGGGTGAATGCAATAGGAAATCTATGATCACAAAGCAGCAAAACACATGAGTATTGTATCACTGAATAAGAGAGAGGGAGAGAACCACCACTTCCAGTCAATCAGAGCAGGTTAAGCTTAGGAATGCTTGACTTGTCCCACCCCATGAAATGCTCATCAGACTCACGACCCAGCAAAGCTTCCCTAACTTCCAGCTTTTGAGAAAATGAAGAGACCCACCTAACCGAGTTCTGCACTACACAGAAAGTCAGAAGTGCATGTGACCACTATGTGCAAATGTACCTAAGCTCTCTAGCCTCACCTGGGTGATGGCTAAAGTGAAGATGTCCAGCGTCTTCTGTCTTGTAACCTCCTTCGCTTTCTCGTGGTGCCCATGTCCTCCAGGATGGACAGATCTCAAGACGTCAGACTGAGTCCTATGTATGGAATCCATCTGACTTCCAACAACAAAAAGAAAGACTCTGTAAGTTAAAGAAAAATGTGCAAACCTTTAAAATATTTTCATTGTAAAAAATCCTGTAGGAAATTATCTACAGTGCAAAAGGAGATGTGAAGTATAAAATCTAGATTCCAAGACAAAGGAATTATATAGAATAGTAAGCAACCACTTAAGATGCTCTCCATGCAGAAGAATATTGTAAGAAATTAGTAGAGTTACAAAGGATAGAGCTAAGGAAACTAAAGGCCAATTTCAAACAAAAAGGATTTACTTATAAACCAGAGAGCTTTATGTAAAGTTTTAAAATATTAGCAGTTCCAAAGCATACCATCATAAATATGTCCAGTTGAGAACAAATGGAAGACATGAGTACAACAGAAACTATTAACTTATAATAACTACAGAAAAGGCTCTAAATGGTAAAACGTTGTCAATGAAAAAAAGGACCAAATATCTAGAGTTGAGAACTAGCACATATGAAATCTCGTAAGGTCTGATTTTCAACCCAATATAGTGACTTCTTTTTTTTTTTTTGCCAGTCCTTTCGCTTGGACTCAGGGCCTGAGCACTGCCCCTGGCTTCTTCTTGCTCAAGGCTAGCACTCTGCCACTTGAGCCACAGCGCCCCTTCTGGCCATTTTCTGTATATGTGGTGCTGGGAAATCGAACCTAGGGCCTCATGTAGACGAGGCATGCACTCTTGCCACTAGGCCATATCCCCAGCCCCCGTATAGTGACTTCTGATTATAGCATGATATGAACACTCTTAAAATAGTCTAAATCCAAAAGATTGTCCTAAGAAATATCTTCTATCTATATTGAGAATGAAGGAGACATGAAACCTAAGGTCTGACTTCCATACTTGGTCACTCCAGGTCTCCTAATCCCACTGGGGTGCTCGCTAATAGCTGGGTTAGGGAGGAGGGGGGCCTATGCTTTTTAAGAGACATCACATCTGGGATACCAGCCCATATATCTTACAAAACCATTCGAATGTGCAGGAGCCAGAATTGTGGCTTTCAACTGGCACAAAATTGCACATCAATGAACCAGGCCTAGGTGTCTGGAGATAGTTCCATCTGGCTTTGCCAAAAAGACCCCACATACCATTCAGGTCCTCTGCCAAAAAGCCGCACACTGGAGCATCACACAGTGCCGCAGGACCAGGCTTGGACTATCCAAACCCGGAGAGGCAAGTTTGCTTCAAAAGGAATAGGCGGCTGGGAAAAGAGGAGGAATAGGAAGCAGCCCCTGGGATTCTGCCTGCTTCAGAAGACTCTGTCCTTGAGATAGGGTCTTGAGTCACCAATTTGAAATGGTAGAGAAGGCTGGAGATGAACTCTCCTAATGCTGTGCAGGAGAAAGTGGAGCTGCACCTATCAGGACAAAGCAGGATTCAGGGATATTAGAAGTGCATAGACAAAACAGGGAATCGAGGAGGACAAAGAAGGAAGAAGACAGAGGAAAAGGGATCCTTAACTAGGCAGAGGAAAAACCCCACTTCTTTTATTCTTTTGTTTTTTGGAATTATAAGGCTTTTATTACCAGAATGTATCAAAGACTGATCTTTATATAGTTCGGCAATATCGTGGCACATTCCCAGTTTCACAACATTTAAGAATAAGTGTGATTGTATTGCAGTTTTTCAGAATAGAATAAAATCTTTAGCTTTGGTGGGTCAGATCTAATGGGAAGAAACCTGTCTACTTCAGCCTGAGATTCACATAGCTACAAAAGAGCAAGAAGGATGAATTCACACCGCGCACACTGTCAGAGCACTCCAAAGACCTCACTAGACTCCCAAAAAAGTAACCTTCAAAAATGAAAGAATTGAACATGTTAACTTATGTTCATTTAACCAAAAAAATAAAAGTAAATAGTCATATCCCAGTCTTTATCGTGAGACTCTCGCAAAGATCTAAGAAGTGTATAGAAAGTGAGTCATCATGGCATGTCGAGTTGAGAACAAATGGAAGACATGAGTACAACAGAAACTATTAACTTATACTAAATACAAAAAAGGCTGTAAATGATATAATGTTGTCAATGAAAAAAATGAAGAAGGATCACATCACTGGGGACCCATCACCCCAACATGCTTAGTTTCAGACAGTATTTTAGAAATACAACAATCACAAGGACTCAAAGCTGCCTCCACATTCTCATAGTGCCATGAATTTATCACGTAGATAGTGGATAAAAGAGACCATCACATCTTAAAGTAAGTATTAGCAGGTAAATGTAGGAATACTTCCTCTGTCCGAAACCAAGAAATGCATGTCGGAAACACAAACTCCAGCACAGCTTCTCCATCATGTAGCTGCGGAGATGAAGGAGGAGCCATTCACCATGTTCTGCCTTACACAATAATGCAAGAGAGACAATGAACAACATGGATAGATACTGCTGTAGTTCTGCCTCACCTGGATTTCTGATGATGCAGGGAATCGGCTTCTGTCCTGGGACCTGTGAATTCTCGAGGTGCCCACTTCCTCCAGAAGTGACAGGGCACAGGCTGCTAACTCTATCCCAGCCAGCTGAAGCCAGGGGTCCAGGTTCGGGTTGCTTTGTGCAGCTCCAGAGTGTGCGAGGCTCTTCCTGGTAGGTTTTGGGGTCAGATTCAGATGAGGGATGTTTGTTTGGGAGAAGGGAATGGGAGGGTGTGGGGAAGACATGGGGCTGCGAACCCCAAAGGCCCAAATCCCCTGAAGCCTTGGGTGGTTCTGCGGAAGCTCCAACAGTGATTCTGCTGGCAACCATGGGTACATGGGCTGGAGAGTGGGACACAGAATGCTCCAGAAGAAGAGCTGGTAGCTGGGGTAGCCACACGGAATCCAAAGCCACAGGTGCCAGCTGAGGCCTCCCAGCAACCTGAGAAAAAAGGGGCCTGGGACAAGCTGGCAATCCTGGCTCCCATAGTGCCGGTGGCCATGGCCTGAGCGGTGGTCCTATAGCCCGTGGTGTGGAGGCAGTTGACGGAGGGCTGCTTGCTGACAGGGGCCACAATGGTGGAGGCTGGGCCCCCCTGACAGCTCAAAGTGGCCTGCCTAGAGTAGCCCAGAGCCCTCTGGCCTACTACTGAGGCAGGCCCAGGCTCTGCAGGGGTGTGTGTGGCCTGCGCCTCTCCTAGCATCAAGGAGCAGCCAATGCCGGCAGCAAGGACTGCGAGAGCTGGGGAAGCCAGGGGAACTAGAGCAGGTGGCTGCTACCGAACTGGGCGAAGCCTTGATCTTGGACAGAGGGCCCTTGCCATCCATGCTCACCATGGAGCCACCAGCAGAGGCCAGGGGAGCCCCTACAATCCCACTGGGAGGGGTAAAGTAGGTGGGAATGGACTTGCTCTGAGGAGGATTTGTGCTTGGGTCTGTGGCAGAGGTGACAGAAGCCCTAGGGGAGCTGGCAGTGTCCAGTACACAAAAGACCTGCGTTTTGTTGTCTAGAGCAGCTGGCTGTGTGGAAATGCCAGATAGTGGCCCTGAGTTTGGGGATCCTATGCTGTCCATAACAGGCTCAGTGGCTGCAGCCTGGGTGCAGCTGGAGGTAGCCACGTTGGTATGTGTGGCCCCAGGTGGCATGAAGCCACATTCACATACTTACTTGTGTCTGCAACACACCATCGTACTTATTTGTATTAATGTCTAGTAAGGCATACACGGGAAGTAGTTTCATCATAGCATGTCCATAATACATATAATGCACTTGGATCCTATTTATCTCTCTATTACTTTATCCCTCTTCCCTCCTCCTTCATTCTTGTCCTTCCAGCTTCCTAGACATCTCCATTTTACTCCCATGGCCTTTGATTGTGAACTGTGATTTCCAGGTGATTGCGAACACCTTGAAGGAGTGGTGAAAGGGACACACTCTGTGGAGATCTGCCAAATGTGGCTCATGACAATAGTCAAAGCTACTTGGGAGATGGAAATCAGGAGAATCAAATTTGGAGGCCAGCCCGCGCAAAACATCAGTAGGATCCCATCTCAACAAGTCAGCTGGCCTAGCTATAGTAAGTCAGGCAGCACAAGATCTTATCTAAAAATAAAGTACCTCAAATGTGAAGATGAGCTGAAGGCCTGGCTGAAGAAGTAGAACACTTGACTGGCAAATGCAAGACTTCAGCACCAAGAAAAAAAAATCGAAAACCCAAAGGTGGTGGTATTATCAAAGTACATATACATGTATGCATCAGGATGAAATCTATGAATATAAGCAAATGAAACAAAGAAAGGAAGGAGGGCTTTTATATTGACGGAGAATAAATGGCCATGACAAGTAAATCTAATAAAGGATGTGAACAGGATCATGGATAGAAATGCAATCCTATAATTGGCAGAATTCATATATAGCATGTGCAAATTTTAAGTTTCTAAATATGGGCTGGAATGTGGCTTAGTGGTAGAGTGCTGGCCTAGCGTGCAGGAAGCCCTGGGTTGGATTCCTCAGCACCACATAAACAGAAAATGCCAGAAGTGGTGCTGTGACTCAAGTGATGGAGTGCTTGCCTTGAGCAAAAAGAAGCCAGGGACAGTGAACAGGCCCTGAGTTGTAGCCCCAGGACTGGCAAAAGAAAAAGTTGCTAAATTTGTGAATGGCACTATATGGAACTGTAGATATTGTGTGCAACTATGCATGGATGTGCGTGTGTGCATACATCTGAACATGTATGCACATAGGCATATGAATGCATGTGTATGTGGGTTCTTGCCATACATTTATTATGTGTGTTTTTGTACATATATACACGTGTGCATGTAGTACGTGTAAAACAATGGAAAAATAAATGGCAGATGTAGAGAAATACTAAAAATTAGGTGCAATCTAGGTACACTATTCAGGAATTCAAAATGTCTATACTTCTTGCACATTTTCCGACAAATGCTTTGTGGGCAGAAGATACTGAGGTTTGATTTGTGATCTTTCTGCTAAATTTGAATTCTTTCCCAATCAAAAGCAAGCAATATATGCATGACCGTGATTGCTGGGTGCAGGATTAAAGTGGACAAGGATCAATTAACTACACAAAAGTCAGAAGTAGAGCTGTGGTAGAACGTGAGTTTTGAGCAAAAAAAGCTCAGTGACAGCCCTAAGTTCAAGCCCCAAGACCAGCAAACACACACATACACACAAAATGAAAGAATGGATTTCTAAGCCTCAGCTGCTACTGGACATAGTCTCTTGGGATCTGATGGGTGTGAATCCAGCAGAAGTTATCAAAGTAACTTGTAGAAAATATGCTTAAAGTACACTTCACTCATCTTCCAGCTGGGAGTCCCCACGTGTGAGGGGCAGAGCCTTTGTGTGCAGGATGGAAATGGGACTCAGCAATGGAGGAACAACAAGAAGGGAGGAGTGTTTCAAGGGAAATGGAAATAGAGTCGTTCATGACAGGGAAAGAATGTGCATTGAACAATGGCACCAAATACCATCCTAAAATCCCTTGCCATTCTCTGGGCCATATCTTGATCCATGCTCTACCTATCGCTCTACCTAACAACAACCTATCACCTTGCAGCAACACTGTATCAACTCTGTTGTGGTAACCAAGACAAAATAGGCTGTCACTTGTGCCCTTTGCTTAACAAAGGCCTGGGCAGGGAGTCTGAAATGACTACTGTTGAAAAGGGAGGCTGCCTTTGCTCCCTGCTCTCATACCACAACAGTTGACACAGACTCCCAATGTGAGGGGATCTCCCTCCACTAGCAAGTGCAAGACCACTTCTGCAGCAGGCATGGCTGCGTGATCTGCCAAGTCAAGCCCATCGTAAGCCTGACCCTATCTACCTGGACGTGGTATGAGATGTCACAAGTTGAGGGCTCAATCTCCAAGACACTGTCACTCTGGAGATTCCAAGTATTTTAGGTTAGTGGGAACAAACAGCAATGGCACCATTGCATTATTGTCTCATGGACGAAAGCACCTCTAAAATCGTCTTAATTTAAAACCAGGAAATTAGAGCAAGTGGCATTGATATGTGATGAACTGACCTTGTCTTCGGGGGGTAACCCCACCTTATTCCAGGGGTGAACCATCTCTATACTGCCAGGGATGACAGCCGCTCCACAATGGCATGGACTTTCCTGTCAGGGCTAGCTTCCTGTCAGGGCTAGAACCGTAGTCCTCAGATCTCAGCCAACTGAGTCACTAGGATTATAAGCAAGCCTGAGCCACGGGCACCCAGCTCTTTTGACTTCTTTAGTGACAAGAGGCATGATATGGTCTCAGCCAAGATCTGTGTGGACCAGGAAGTGTAGTTAAGTGGACAGTGCATGGTCCTTACCAACTCTGTAAGAGAATACACACTGTGCTTGTCTGTTGTTGGCTATAGGATGAGGGTGTGCAAGATGTTCTCCTGCTTATATGTTTAAAATGAACCTAGCAAGACCATCTCGGGCACAGTCATTGTCACCGTTGAGGACATCAATGACAACTTCCCCACACTGGTGGAGCCCGTGCAGAGTGTGTGTGTGGACGCGGCCCAGGTGAACGTGACAGCGCTGCAGTGGGATGTCTTCTCCAACAGTGTGCCCTTCAGTTTCTCTATCGCTGACATTCCAACTGGAACCACCGAAAAATGGAAAATAATCCACCAGGAAAGGAAGCAGAGCTAACTATTGAGATACATTATACACATAGCTGCAAGCTTTTCTTCTGTAGCTGTTGTTTTGTCTCCCATTTGTTTGTCCAATATCACTTGTGAAAGGCATTTATAAAATGAGGTTCACTGTAGACATTGTTCCTTATAATGTCTTTGGGAAAAAACATTGTCTGAAAAAATCTAAATGGCAGCAGGGCCAGGCACTGTAATCTTAGTTCCTCCAGAGGCTGAAATCTAAGAATCACAATTCAAAGCAAGCAGAGGCAGGCAAACCTAAGAGACTCAAATTAACCACCAAAAATAACAGAAATAGAGCTGTTTTTTAAGTGATAGAGCACCAGTCTTGAGTGAAAAAGCTAAGGGAAAACACCAAACCTCTGAATTCAGTCTGCAGAACACACACACGTACACACATACACACAGTAGGAATTTGTTTTTCACAAAGCTGTGGAAATAATTTTGTCTTTTTATCTAGGCAGTCGAAGCGTTCCTAAGTACAACAATCACAGTAGGTATTTCCTAAATTATTAAGTATGCCAACAATGAAACAATAATTTCACTTAAATAACATTTATTAGTATTACTCTCTCCCGGCACTCTGTATTCACTATCATACATCCTTACTTTATAGATTATTTCTTAATTACAATTACTAAAGTTTGACTCTGCAAAGCAATGATAGAGATTTTGTTTGTTTGTTTTTCAGTATGGGTTTCCTATGGGTCTAGGGCCATCCTCAGACTTTGGTCCTAATACCTATGCCTCCCATGTAGCCGTGATTACATGCTTAACCCACAATATCTAAGTTGCCTGTTGAGACAGGGTCTTGGTACCTTTTTGCCCAGCCTGGCCTTGACCTATATTCTCTTCATTCCAAAATTATACAAGGGAGCCACCATTCCTGGCCCAGGACAATCTTGAAAAGCCTGCTCAGAAGACTATTCCATTTTAAAAAATTAGGTTTGTTTTAGAAAAGCTTCAAATATTATTCCCAGGTTTTTCTGAATTTATGTCTGCTATGGAATTTCATATGTGACAAATAATTTAGGTGATTTCCAGAGGATCATTCAAAATGTTGCATCCAGTTTTTAAGTTAAATACCTTCAATATCTAAACTGACTTCATAAATTAGTATACTTGGTTTCTTTTTGAATACTCTAATTATCTGAATTAATAAGTAAATTCATCCTTTCATCGTTATGCTCTAAAATTTTAGTTCTGGTCTAAAACTGGGCCTATAAATACACTAAATCTAGACTTTTTCAACATTTTAATACTAAAATAACTCATGACTGCTCAGCCTGAAGCCACAGGTAGATCAGTAAAAAAAAAGTACATGAAACAAAATGTACATGAAGAGTATAAAGAAATTCTTAGAGGTAAATATACATACATATATGACATGAAGATGACCAGTGCCATCCCATAGTCTGAGGGCCCATGTGGAATGAAAGGACACAGCAAGCCGGTCTCCTTCCTCCCTTCTCCCTCCTCCTTTCTTCCCTCTCCCTCAATAAGCTCCCAAACCCCATTTCCTCTCTAAAGTGCAAGTTGTCAACTCACACATAACTTCCTGGCATGTTGTGTAAACCACACACATTTGGTGACACATTAATCATCATGACAATAAAGTGTCCAGAGCAGATCCTCTACTGTTTAACCTTTGTAGTCAATGTCACTAGACAGATTTCAGTGATCACACATTATTAATTACACAGAAAGTGAAGGAACAGTAGAGCTTCTTCTACCTGGAGCTCCTCATTGGCTTTCCTCCCTTCCTGTGTTGTCACTCAATGTTGTTCCCTTCTGCCTCCTCCCCTTTGCAGGTACCAGTATGCTGAGGCAACACACCCAGCAAGAGCTGGGGAGAAGTGAGATTCAGTTCCTGCTTTCAGACAACCAGGGCCACAGCTGTCCTGAGTAGCAGATCCTCCCCCTCATGGTGTACGAATGCCTGCAGGGCAGCAGCTCTGTGAAGCCCAGCACTATAGCCACTTTGACCAGGGCCCAGCAGCCATTGCACTCATGATTTTCGCCCTTTTGCTCTTGCTACACAAGTCTTCCAAGCCACTTTCTACCTTCTATTGTAATTTGAGAGCCCCATCATGATTTATGACTGTATAGACATTAATTAATTCACCTATTAACAGTAGTGAGGGTGGTGGGAGTATGGCCTAGTGGTCAAGCACTCGTCTCATATTCATAAAGCCTTGGGTTCGATTGATCAGCTCCACATATATAGAAAAAAAAAAAGCAGGAAGTGGCAGAGTGCTTGCCTTGAGCAAAAAGAAGCCTGGGACACAGCTCAGGCCCTGAGTTCCCAGGACTGGCAAAAACCAAACCAAACCAAAACAAAACAAAACAAAAAACAGTACTGGGGTTTGAACTGAGGACCTTGTATTTGGTAGGCAGGTAATCTACCATCTGCGACTTTTAGTCTGGCATTTTTTGAGATAGGGTCTCACGTATTGTCCAGACTACCCTGGACTCCCATCATTTGGCTTATGCTTCCTATATGCCTGGGATTACACAGCACCCAGCCTTTTGGGGTTGAGATGGGGGTCGTATACTTTTCAATTGGGCAATCCAGGATGTAGAAGCCACCACACCCACTCATTAATTTCTTATTTGTGTGGGGTATGTGTGTGTGTGTGGGGGGGGGTTATGTGTATATGTGGTTTCGAGAGCTTTTAATGGAATTTTAGGAACTAGTTTTTCAATAATTCATGGGTTACTTAAGACCTCAGAGAGTCATGCCCTCATAACAAAATTCTGCTCTAACAAATGGTCTTACAATAATTCCTTTGTTGTAGAATATTGAAATGCATACAATGTGTGGAGAATTGCGATGTCAGGAAGGAAAACCTGGGAGAAAAATTGGTAGAGATGACACTGTTCAAAAAGAAATGTAATCATTGCCTGATTTATGTAAGTGTAACCTCTCTGTACATCACCTTTACAATAACAATAAATCTAAGAAATGTTTCGAGTCTTTCTACAACATAAAAAAGAAATACATTGAATTTTTCTACTGTTAAATCTTTCAAAACGGGGGACAAGAAATTCACAAAACATTTTTTAGAATAGTGGCTAAAAATGAGATTCTGCTATGAGTAGAGCGGTACCTGGTACTTCTGGCACTACCCTTGTTGAACGGATCCCGCAGGGCGTGGAGAGAGTGGAGGCCCTGGGCCTCGTGGGGAGAGGCCCAAGCCTCGAGGCCCCTGCGTGCTGCCCACTCACGAGAACCTTCCACGTCATCAGTGGCTCCCGCGCGAGCCTTCAGTGAACGTTGCTCAATCGCGTTGCTTGCGACTCACCGAGTTGGCGGGAAAACGAACTCTCATCACCAAGGACTCTGATCACAGAGCGCCAACCACTGTGAACCATTGCCATGGGCGCCCAACTGGGCAAGACTGGCCTTTGCCTGCCTGCGGCCATCCCGGGCCACAAGGGGTCTAAGCGCCAAGCTCCTGCAGGCTGTGGACGACCCTCGGCCTCCAAGAGCATCCCTCTGCTCTCCTCCTGGCTCCCCATCTCTCTCCTGAGAGCCAGCAAGAGGGGATCGCGAGGCCCACTTGCCCCTTTCACCAGGCATCTTCTCTCCACTCCTCGAAGACGCTATCTGCTCCAGCAGGCCCGCCATTTCCTCCTAGGCCCGCTGGCTGCTGGGTGCTGGAAGACCCGTCAGATGAAGGCTCTCAGCAGGAGACTGTGCAGCGGGGTGACCCCGAGAATCCACCTCCGGAAGGGCACAGCTTTGCCTCCTCCTGGGCAGGAGCAGACCACTGGATCCTGCCCAAAGGCTCCGCCCTCCAGGAACGACCCAGATTCCAAGGCAGGGGAGCCACTGGCCAACGGCCTCCAAGACGAAACCACTAAGGTGGCTGGAGACAAGCAAGGGTCCGTCTGTGGTCCACAACACAAGAGACAGCACCCTGACAGTCCTGGGGCTGGAAAGCCACCGCTGAAGCTCCCAAGGTCCTCGCCAGTGCTGATGTCTCAGGCCCCCAAGGTAGGGTTCCCTACTTGGGGCTCCCATCAGTCCTTGGAGGAGAAACCGTGCCCCTCCTCTGGGAGGTCCCTGCCAAGCGGGGACATCGCTGGCAAGCCCGGCTCCAGCCTGGACGGCCTCTCTTGTGGATTTGGTTCCACGCTTGCCATGGCTGAGCTGTGCAAGAAGCCAGGGCCTGTGTCTTTCCCCTTGCTGGAAGAGAGGTTGTCCAAGAAAGTCAGGGAAGACTTGCTGCCTTGTCAGTCCAGGTCTTCAGCAGCTGAAGTGCCCCTTGACACCGAGGTACCACCAGACACACAGGGGGAGGCCTGTGACAAAGTCCACAGCTGCCCTGCCACCACACCATGCCCCAAACGTAGGGTGCAGTTTCAGATCCACCACAGCCAGTCTTCCTGTGCAACCTCTGCTGAGGCTTATGTGCCGGCCAGGCCGGAGCCCACTGTTCCAGTTCCAACTGAAGGCCACGGACAAAGCTTCCTGCCACCTAGGGCCACACATACCACAATGGCTACCTCCAGCTGCACCCAGTCTACAGCCACTGAGCCTGGCATGGGCAGCATAGGGTCCCCAAACTCAGGGCCACTATCTGGCGTTTCCACACAGCCAGCTGCTCCAGGCATCAAGAAGCAGGGATTTTGTGCACTGGACACTGCCAGCTCCCCTAGGGCTTCTGTCACCTCAGCCACAGACCCAGACACAAATCCTCCTCAGAGCAAGGCCATTCCCACCTATGTTAAAGCTCCAAGGGGCATTGTAGGGGCTCCCGTGGCCTTTGCTGGTAGCTCCCTTGTGAGCATGGATGGCAAGAGCCCTCTGTCCAAGATCCAGGCTTCGCCCAGTTCGGTTGCAGCCACCTGCTCTAGTTCCCCTGGCTTCCCCAGCTCTCGCAGCCCCTCGCCTGCCTCGGCCACCAAAGAGGCCAGCTTAAGCTTCCACCACACAGCAAGGCCTGCCTACAAATTTCCCTCTGCCTCACGCACCATGCCGACTTTGCGTGTCCCCCCAAGAGTCCGCACCAAGCTGGCCTTTGAGGACAAGAAGCCAGTCCTTGCTGCTCGCCTTGGCTCCTCCTTGATGCTAGGAAAAGCTCAGGCCACACACACCCATGCAGAGCTTGGGCCAGCCACAGCAACAGGCCAGAGGGCTCTGGCCTACTTTACACAGGCCACTTTGAGCTGTCAGGGGGGCCCATCCTCCACCTTTGTGGCCCCTGCCAGCAAGCAGCCCTCCCTCGGCCGCCTCCTCAACACGGGCTGTGGGACCACCTCTCAGGCCAAGGACACCAGCACTGTGGGCTCCAGGCTTGCCAGCTTCTCTCAGGCCCCTTTGCTCTCAGGTTGCTGGGAGGCCTCAGCTGGCACCCGAGGCTTTGGATTCACTGTGGCTGCCCCAGGCACCAGCTCCTCTTCTGGAGCATTCAGTGTCCCAGTCTCCATACCATTTACCTATGGTTGCCAGCAGACTCTCTGTTGGAGCTTCTGCAAACCCACCCAAGGCTTCAGGAGATTTGGGCCTTCGGGGTTCGCAGCCCCGTGTCTTGCCATTGGTGTGGCTCCACGGGGACGGGAGGCCCAATGGCAGTACACTAGCAAAAAGTAATCCCCACACTCTCCCATTCCCTTCTCCCAAACAAACATCCCTCGTCTGAATCTGACCCCAAAACCTACCAGGAAGATCCTCGCACACTCTGGAGCTGCACAAAGCAAACCGAACCTGGACCTCTGGCTTCAGCCGGCTGAGATAGAGTTAGCAGCCTGTGCCAGTCACTTCTGGTTGAAGTGGGCACCTCGAGAACTCACAGATCTCAGGACAGAAGCCGATTCCCTGCATCATCAGAAATCCAGGTGAGGCAGGAGAATTACAGCAGCAACAGTCCATGTAGTTCATTTGCTCTCCTATGTTTTTGTGTAGTACAGAATATGGTGAGTGGCTCCTCCCATCGTCTCTGGAGCTATACGGTGGGGAAGCTCTGCTGGAGCTTAGGTTTATGATGTGCATATTTCATGGGTTAGGACAAAAGAAGTATTCCTAAATTTACTTGCTCACAATTATTTCAAGAAGTGAGTGTCTCTGTATCGTCAATCTAAGCGATCAATTCATGACACTTTGGGAATGTGAAGGCAGCACTGAGCCCTGGTGATTGCTGTTTTCCTAACATACTGTCTCTAACAAAGCATGTTGGGGTGATCGGTCCCCAGAGGTGTGTTTCTTCTCAAATGCCATGATGACTTACTTTCCATAGTCTTGGTAGACCTTAGCGTGAGTCTCACGATAAAGACTGGGAAATGACTATTTACTTTGATTTTTTGAGTTAAATGAACCCACGTGAACTTGGTCAGTTCTTTCATTTTTGAAGCTTACTTTTTTGGGAGTCTAGTGAGGTCCTTGGACTGCTCTGACATTGTGCTTGGGGTGAATTCATTCTTCATGCTCTTTTGTGCCTATGTGAAGCTCAGGCTGAAGTGGACATGTCGCTTCTCATTTGATCTTAACCGTGAAAGCTAAAGATTTTATTCTGTACTGAAAAACTGCAACACAATCTCACTTATTCTTAAATATTGTGAAACTGGGAATCTGTTGCAATATTGCAGATTTATAAAAAGATCAGTTTTGGATACATTCTGGTAATAAAAGCATTATAGTACCAAAATAAAAATAAAAAAGAAAAGAAAAGAAGTGGTGTTCTTCCTCTGCCTCTTTAAGGATCCCCTGTATTCTGTCTTCCTGAATTATCCTCAAAGGTCCCGTCTTGTGTCTTTCCACTCACTACTAATGACCCTGAATCTTGCTTTATCCTGATAGGTGCTGCTCCACTTTCTCCTGCACAGCATTCGGAGTGTTCATCTCCAGCCTTCTCTGCCATTTCAAATTGGTGACTCAAGACCTCCTGACAAAACCAGGGAAAGACCCTCCATGAAGGACAGGGGCTTCAGAAGCAGGCAGAATCCCATGGGCTGCTTCCTATTGCTCCTCTTTACACAGCCCCCTGCTCCTTTCAAAGCAAACCTGCTTCTCCGGGTTTGGATAGTCCAAGCCTGGTCCTGCGGCACTGTGTGATGCTCCAATGTGCGGCTCTTGTGCAGAGGACCTGAATGGTATGTGGAGTCTTATTGGCAAAGACAGATTGAACTGTTTCCAGACACCTAGGCCTGGGTCATTGAGGAGCACAGTAGGGCCAGGTGAAAGCCACAATGCTGGCTCCTGCACATTAGTATGATATTTTAACATTTATGGGCTGGTATCCCAGATGTGATGTCTCTGATAAAGCATAGGCCTCCTCAGTCCCTAACCTGCTTACCAAAACCAACTATAGGTGAGCACCCTCAGTGTGCATCAGGAGACCTGGACTGACCACCTATGGAAGTCAGACCTTAGGTTTCATGTCTCCTTCCCTCTCTAGATAGAAGATATTTCTTAGGACAATCTTTTGGATTTAGAGTATTTTCAAAGTTTTCATATCATTCTATAATTGGAAGTAACTTTCTTGGGTTGAAAATCAGACCTTACTAGATGTCACATGCTCTTGTACTCAACTCCAGATATTTGTTACATTCTTTGCATTGACGATATTTTATCATTTACAGCCATTTTTGTAGGTATTATATGTTAAAAATTTCTGTTGTACTCTTGCCTTCCATTTCTTCTCAACTCAACATATTTATGATGATATGGTTTGGAACTACCAGTATTTTAAATCTTTACATACAGGTCTCTGGTTTATAAGTAAATCATTTTTGTTTGAAATTGTTCTTTAGTTTCCTTAGCTCCATCCTTTGTAACTCTACTAATTTGTTATAATAATCTTCTGCATGGAGAGCACCTTAAACGGTTGCTTACTATTCTGTAGAATTCCTTCGTCTTGGAAGCTAGATTTTATACTTCACATCTCCTTCTGCACTCTAGATAATTTCTTACAAGATTTTTTAAAATGACAATATTTTAAAGGTTTACACATTCTTCTTACAGAGTCATTCTTTTGGTTGTTGGAAGTCAGATGGATTCCACGCATAAAAGGAATTCTGAGGTCTTGAGATCTGTCCATCCTGAAGAACATGGGCACCACGAGAAGGCGAAGGAGATTACAAGACAGAAGATGCTGGATAACTTTATTTCAGCCATCACCCAGGTAGGGCTAGAGAGCTAACATGCATCTGCACATAGTGGTCACTTGCACTTCTGACTTTCTGTGTAGTGCAGAATTCGATTACGGGGGCCTTTACATTTTCTAAGAAGCTGGAAATTAGGGAAGCTTTGCTGGGCCGTGAGTCTGATGAGCATTTCATGTTGTGGGACAAGTCAAGCATTTCTAAGCTTTATCTGCTGATTGACTTGAAGAAGTGGTTCTCTTCGTCTCTCTTATTCAGTGATAAAATACTCATGTATTTTGCTGCTTTGTGATCATCGATTTCCTGTTGCCTTTCCCCCTCGCAATGACAATGAATCTTGCTTTTTCCCAGTAGGTGCAGTTCCTCCTGAATTTCCTCCTGCACAGTAGTCAAGTGTTCATCTGCACTCCTCTGTACCAGTTCAGAACCTATAGGTTACTTGATGACTCAGGACATCCAGACAGTACTAGGGAGAGACATTTTCTCAAGGACAGAAGACCTTCAGGCAGGTTGAGATGAGCTGCTTCCAGTTGCTCCTCTTTACTCAAGCACCTGCTGCTGTCCAGACAACATCTGTCTCTCTCGGTTTTCATTGTGCTAGCCGTGTCCCGAGGCACTGGGTGATACTCACATGGGCTGGCCCTTTTCAGATTGACTGAAAGGTATGTGTGGAGACCTGTTGGCGGTGCCATGTGGAACGATCCCCAGTGCCTTATGCTTGGCTCATTGAATGTGGAAAGAGGTGCCATATGAAGGCCACAATATTGGCTATAAATTTTGGAGTGCTGCTTTGACTTATATGCTCTGGTAACCATGCTATGGTGTTCCTGAGAAAGCAATGCTCTTCCCCTCCCCCCTCCACCCTCCCCCACTACCTGCTTAGCCAACCCAGCTATAGTTGAGCCCACTCAATATATTAGGAAACCTGTACTGGCCTCATTTAGAAGTGAGACCTGAGTAGATTTCCATTGCAATATTCTCTTGTATTTACAATATTTTCAAAATTTGTCTACCATCCTATAATTACAAGTATCCATTTGTGTTGGATATCAGACAAAATAAGATTGCTCAATCCCTCATTCTAAACCCTTGATATTTGTTACCTTTTTTTTTGTATTGGCAATAACTCACTATTTCCATACTGTTCTGTAGTAAATATTTTGTTGGAAAATAAAATTTGCATTATACATTGCCTTCAGTATTAACTCTGGAATTTTGTTACAAAAATCTTTTACACTGACAGTATTTTAAATGTTTGCCTACTCTTTCAAACATTTAAGTCCTTCATGTTGGATGTCAGACTTTAGAGTTCACATAATCTTTGTTCCGAGCTCTATCTGTTTGTTATAACAATTTTTCACATTGGAATTATTTTCAAATATGAGTACCCTGCGCTTCCCTGCCCACACAGTCTAGGCCGCTGCCACTCCCCTTCATCAACTTCATGAAATTTGCTCTTTTCTAGAAGGTAGATAGCAATATAGTCAGAAAGTGTCCCTTCCCTACCTTCTTACCTCTCGGCCGGGGCACACTCTATCCCAGGGGATGATATATACATACATAGCACTGTGACCATCTTTTAGAGTAGGACTAGGCACCCAGGGTGAGGTTCAGAGACATCTTGTCTAACGCCTCTGGTGATATGAGATTGAGGCTTCAGGGGAAAAGGCCTCCCTTGGACCATGGGTCGCTTATGTCATGCAAACCTGGCATAAATTTCTCCCCACAATACACCCTTGAGGGATTTGTGGCCCAGGCTAAGCTGCCTGCAGCTTAGTGGCCAGGCAACTCTGGTTATCACCAGGTAAGATGGGGGCAGTGAATAGCTCACAGGATGGCCTGCAGGCTCTCAGGAGTGCTAGAGCTCAGGACTCACAGGAGTCTTTCTCCTCGAGTCTCAGGCCTCCACCTTTGCTCTGGCTACTCACATCCAAGGGGTCCTGATTGGCAGAATTAATCACCATTAGGTATGTTAGGAATGTTTCCAGGTAGGGAACCATGACCTTGCATATAACTTGTAGGATTGGGTAGCTGATGAGCAAGGCCCAGGGCCTTGAGAGGAAACTCTGCCTCTATGCACGTGGGATGGCGACTTTGCCTGGGCACCTTCAATCATCCCACTATTATACGGGGCAGAGCTTGATAGGGTTGCTGCTGGAGACATCAGGAAAGATATTCAATGAGTTTGGCAACCCCTTTTAAAAATTTTTTGGTCAGCTCTAGAGATAGAACTCAGGGTTCCGGTGGGGTTCCTTACCTTTTCCCTCAAGGCCTGTGCTTTAACACCTTGCCGACAGCACCACTCCCAGCTTTTATAATATATTGAAGATAAGACTCTCAAAGATTTGTCTGCCTAGATGGGGTTCTAACACTGACCCTCAGATCTCAGGCTTCTCATTAATTAGGATTACATTTATGAGTTACTGCCCGCCCCAGGACATGCAAATGTTTAAGGAACCTGGCTGTCCACAGCTCCAGCTGTGGTCCAAGCCTGGGTCCTGCCTGACCATCACAGCATGGCCCTGTCACTACCCTTGTTCTCACCCTGGCCAGGAATGTACTAGCGTTGAGCAGCTGAAGTAGCTACCGATGAACTGCATCTATGACAATATAGTAGCAGAAGGGGGTTTTGGGGCCTGGGTCAGTGTACAGAGAAGGCTCAGCTGGGATGCCAGGTGCATTGCGAGGCACTGGGGCAGTGAGAGTAAGCTGTCACAAGGATGGGGTCCTGAGGTCTGTACCTGGCTCATTGTGATACTACGTAGGGCCTGCTGGGGGGGGGGGGGCAAAAGACTCTGAATTTCAGGGAGACCCTAGGAGCGACTTAAACACGCCACGTTTTCATCTCATATCCAACCATGGACTTAGCTACAACCTGTCAGGTAAAGAGTAAAAGCCTCCACACCAAGAAACGCTTAGGGATGGCTAACGTGCAGAAGTACCTGTGTCATGGTGGGCAGAAGCCAGGGAAGATACTAAGCTGAGATTCAGGAGTCAGGAAGGCTGATGCTGAGGCCTCCTTCCTGAGCAGCCCTGCTCACTGAAGGACCTCAATTCTCTGGGCCTAAGTTGCCTTCTCTTTCATATCTCTGTAACACTCACTAGAGGTATTCAAGAGCCGACGTGAGGCAGACACATCAATAATATTTTTTAAAAAAAGGGAACAGGAGGTAAGTCTAAATAGCCGAAAAGGGAAGAATGAAGGCAAATGATGAGACAGAGTCTTTTAGGTTATACAATTGTTTAAAAGTACAAATCATGAAACTGATGATTAAGTTATGTTACAGAAAAAGTACATGAAATTATTATAAAGGGAATGCATGAAGTTGTATGATGGCAGAGACTATGTAGACCTCTGACACCAAACTTTTACTGTTCTGGCTATGTTACTGTAGGTTTAATATATTTACTGTCATTCCCACCATAAGCAGGAAACAAAAACTACATTGAAAAGTACAAAAAGCAGTAATTGTGATGTTTTACTACATAAGTCCTCCACTGAAATGCCATACCCCATGCTCACTGTGAACTTCTTCCCCCAACAGTCCAGAGCCTCTCCTTTCTCCCAGATATTCTCAGTCCTTTCCCTTTCTTTAGTTCTGTATATGATTCAGCATCCTGCCTGTCTTTCAGGTGTGTGTGTGTGTGTTGGGTGTGTGTGTGTGTATACACATGCACATGCACACTAACACGCATGCGTGCTACTTCTGGGTCTTGAACTCTGGCCCTGGGTTCTGTGCTTGAGTTTTGCACTCAAGGCTAGCATTCTGCAACCCGAGCCAAAGCCCCACTTCTGGCTTCAAACCACAGTCCTCAGAACTCAGCCTCCTCAGTAGCTAGGGACAGGACTGAGTCACTGAGTCAGCCTCTGTCTTCCAGATTTATACTTTCCCAGTGCCTTTCTGCAGGCTTTTTCCTTGTCAATTTGTTGTCATTTCATACCATAAGCTTCAATCATCAAGTTTTCACCCCAGAGGAGACTTTCACAATGTTTTGTATTTATGCTGTAAAAATTGCTACCTCTAAAGGTTCGGTTCCAAACTAAAACAGAGGTTAAATACATTTTGCCAGGTACACTAAAAACTTTCCCTCTCCTCCATCTCAGTTTTCTTCTTCACTTTCTTGAAGTATTTCTTTTAAATTAATTTGCAATTGCTCTTCTTTTTCCCATTTGAGAGGCAAAACTTTGGCTAAGTTTCAGGGGTGCCTTTCTGAATGGCCTGAGGCCACATTTTTGAAATGCGAATGTCTGCATAGTACCCTGGCTCTCCTCAACTCTACTTCTAAGTAGTAAATATTTACCTTCTTAAGTACCCAGAGGATTGCTGTTTCTTTGAATAAAGAAAATTTTTAAACACAGTACTTGTCACTTTTAAGGAAAATGACTTGAACTGAAAGCATCACCTTCCACCTCACCCCCACCCAATAGGCACCTCTTAGAATTGTCTTGGCAGCAGATGCCTACACCATAATCTCCCCTCGTTCTGGATGAACAAGTAGTTTTGGAAAGGAGAGCTCTAGACCAAGGCCACCTCATATGTGTGGCTGAAGGAAACTTGGTTGCCCTTCCTAGGCTTTACTGCTCTGGAATAAATCCTCTTGGTTAGTGGAGTTTGCCCTTTCTGCTCTTTTTCTTTTCTTACAAAACCCAAGCTCACTTTAAGAACTGGAATCACTGGGATTGTGAGCTTCCAAAATGCTTCTCTGGAGACTCCTGGAACTCACCTAGCACACTGTGAAAAACTCAAGCCACACAAAAAGGGTGAGTGTACCTACTCCATCCAGCAAAGAGGCCCACTGAATCCACAGCACACAGCTGGCATAGCTGCGAACCAGAAGGAGCATTGAGCCATGCTGTCCCCGTGAATGCCCAGGTAAGTAAAGCTGCAACCACATCACAGGGCCCTGACAAGTGGCCCAGCAGAGAGTGGGGTGTGTGTAGAGTGAGGGGGTAAATGGACATCTTCCCTAAGCCTCTAAATTTTAGGATAATCCCCACCCCATCCCCACATTAAAGAAATGAGGCCAGGAGGCGTGATGCAATCACAAGAAAAGAATCTCCATTGATTCTATGGGGCAGTTGAATTCCTCTCCCCCAATCTGCTGCCTTATCTGCCCAGGAGCTTCCTTTTGCTTCCCTTTTCTTTTTCCCTTTTGTGGAGGTTTAGCAACCTTTTTCATTCTTTCTTTTTTTTTTTTTTTCTTGGCCAGTCCTGGGGCTTGCACTCAGGGCCTGAGCACTGTCCCTGGCTTCTTTTTGCTCAAGGCTAGCACTCTGCCACTTGAGCCACAGCACCACTTCTGGCCATTTTCTGTATATGTGGTGCTGGGGAATCAAACCCAGGGCCTCATGTATATGAGGCAGGCACTCTTGCCACTAGGCCATATCCCCAGCCCAGCAACCTTTTTCTTATGTTCTTTCTTTTTGTGCTTGAATTGGACTTGGACTTGAACTCAAGACTTGGGGGGGGGGTCCCCTTTGCTTCCTCACTCAAGGCTCAGTGGAGCCACACATCTCATTTTGGCCTTGAGGGATTCATTGGAGATAAGTCTCAAAGTCTTTTCTGTGGGGTGTGGCTTCAAACCAGGATCGTCAGATCTCAGCCTCCTGAAAAACCATAATTACAGGTGTGAGCCACTAGTGCCCAACTTCTCTAGAGGTGGGAAGCCAGATGTCTAAACCAAATGTACCACCATCCAAAGGGGAAAAGTCTGTCACTACTGCTCACACATGGACTCCTAGGAACTCAGGCTGAGATCTGAGGATCAAGCAAGCCCAGGCAGGAAAGTCCTGAGATTCTACTCTGAAATTAACCACCAAGGACCAGGAAGTGAGAGCTGTAGCTCACAGGTAAAGTGCTAGCCTAGACCAAGAAAGCTCATGGACACCACCCAAGCCCTGAGTTCAAGCCCCAGGACCTCCATCCTTTTTCCCCTCAAAGGAAAAGAAAAGAAAGGAAAAGACAAGAAAAGAAGCAGGATTTCTGGGAAGACAGCCAAAGAGCAGCAGAGGCCTAGCTAAGCTCCCTCTGACATCCCAGTTTGACTTGACTGCTCCAGAGAAACTGGTACTCCTAGGAACACAGGGCAAGGAAGTTAGAACAGTATAGGTATTCTGGCAAGAAAGGAAAAATCAACTTTGCTGGCCTGAAAACACAGCTTTGAGCTGACGGAAAGTGTCCCGCCACCCTGCTGGTACTAGTGCCGGCACAGCCCCTAGCAGTCCATACACCTAAAGCACACAGTGGCAACCAGGAAGAAATCCTCCAGATGGTGGCAGACACACACGGATCACAGGCTGAGCACGGAAGGGCCGAAATCGCAGAAAAAGCATGAGTACCCCAAGAAAGACATTGTCACTCGGTCCACAGCAGCATCTGGAAGGTAGCCCTTCCCTCATGGCCAGATCAAAGTGCCATCTCAGACTCTGGCACTGACCAGGTCGGCCTAGACTGGAACTCAAGTGTGCCAGGTGAAAGAGAGGACAAAGGGGCCATCTTTGAAAAAGGCAAGAGTGACTGAGTGGTGAGAGCCAGCTCTGCTCAGGAGAAAGTTAGCCCCCATTCCCTCAGGCAGGAGGCTCCTTCCAAGGCCAAGGCTCACAGACTCAAGGAAAATCACCCAGAGGTGCCCATCCACACCTCGCCCTGCCCCTTCATGTCCTGCCCCACTGATCCTGCAGCTGCTGACTCTCCAGCAGCCGCAAAATGTCTAATCAAAACACAAGGGGTGAGCAGCTACCAGCAACTCTGAACAAACAGATGGAGAGAAAACAGTTCCAGGGACAGATAAACAGCCCCTTTACAGATGAAGCCCAACTCCCACTAGACAACAGAGCTGATTTCCACAGACAGCTCCACCCAGGGACAAGGTCTCCTTGCCCAGGAGCGAGGGAACTCTCCCAGGTCAAATGGCTCTCAGCCATGTTAACTAGGTTGGGAGAGCCCTGCCCTGCTGAGTCCACAGCCTATTCACAGCCAGGCTGTTAAGGCAGCAGCCCCACAGCAGATGGGAGGAGCCACGGTTCCCCAGATTGTTTAGTGTCCCCAAACTTCAGAGGACACCCAAGTCCTACCTGCAAGCTGTGAAAACTACAGAGCCCCAGGACCTAATTAAGAGGGGAGGAGAGTCAGAGTAGATCCACCCCCTGAAAACTGAAAGCAAATCAAACCAGCCAAACAGCAGGAAAATAGACTCTAGACCATCCCATGAAAACCACACACTGGAAAGAGGCCACCTAAACAACGAAGACCCCATTTATAAACGTTGATTTAAACTATTCTACTTTTTATATTTTCTGTTTTTTATTTGTCTGTTTTATTGGGGGGGGGTTATGGTAATGTTTGTTATTTTGTGTGTTTGTTTTCCTGTATTTTTCTTTGTTTTCCTTTTCACACTTTCTATCTTTAAAATTACTTTCCTTTGAGTAACACCTTTACTTTTGTCGGATGACTCTCCATTGTTTATCATTTTAAGCTCTTTCTTTCTACTGATTCTACTGTTCTCCACCTTTCCACTCCATTGACCAGGTTATCAGATGGAGGGTATCCCTGTTCAATCTCAGTGAGTCAAAGGGGTTCATAAAGAAATCCCACCAGTCCAAAAAGAACTATATATAAGAACAAAAATTGCCCTGATGGTTAAACCCATAAATAAGTAACTACTGAATATAGGGCTCAAGGTTGGTTGTTGTATTGATATTGGATTCTTTGGGGACACCAAATTTGCTTGTACATACAAAAAAGAGAGGGGAAGGAGCTGTATATAATTGTGAACTTCTAAGATTTATACAACAGTGCTTGGTAAGTTCTGCTTTGGGTCTTAAATGGTGCTCACAGGTGCTTGTAGATTGGCATTTCCAATCCAAATGGGCTGAAGAAGCCCAAGAAAGATGGTAAACAAGGGAATCTCATCTCCCACTCAAAACAAGCAAGAAGCAGAGCAGTCAATCCAAGACCTACAAGAGGACCCTCAAAATTCTCTAGAAACTCTACTGATAAAAAATCTTCAATGAAAACTTTGAATCACTTCAGATACATATTCTAGAGTATGTGGAGGCAAACCAAAAATTAATAGAGGATTTTACGGCCTCCACAAACAGAAAGATAAATGATCTTCTAGAGCCCAATGAAAAGAGAGCTACCCAGCTAAAAGATTTGAGACACAGCAATCAGAACCAAATAAATGAAGTAAAGAAGTCCATACAGGACCTAAGAGAAAATTACAGCAAACACATGGAAGCCATCAAGAAAGACCAGTCAGAAGGAAGGGAGATTCAGAATCAAGTAGCTAGCCTAGAGAGCAGAGTAGATGAAGCAGAGGATTGAGTCTCAGGGACTGAAGATTCCATAGAATCTATGGAGAAAAAACAAAAACAATACAAATCCAATCCAATTGGCAAACCAGATCATTCCTGGAGCTCCAAGATACAAGCAGGAAGTCCAATTAAAGGCTACTAGGTATCAAGGAAAACCTAGAGAAAGAACTCAGTGCAACATGCAACTAACTATATTAACAGAATATTAGCTGAGAATTTCCCAAATATCCAGAAGGAATGGCCTATCCAGAGTCAAGAAGCATTCAGAACACCAAACCAACTAGCCCTGAATAGGATGTCCCACTAACATATTGTGATCAAAACAGGATCAATAGAGCCAAGGAAAGAATCCTTAAAGCTGCTAGGGAAAAGAAAATAATCACATATAAAGGAAAACCAATCAGAATTACACCCAGACTTCTCAGCAGAGACCATGAAAGCAAGGAATGAGGTATGCCACAGCCTAAAGAAAAATAACTATCAACCAAGAATACTGTACCCAGCTAAACTCTCATTCGTAGTTGAAAGTCAAATAAAAGTCTTCCACAGCAAAGAAAAACTGAAGCAATGTATCTTCACCAAACCACCTGCAGAGAATATCCTCACTGATGTACTACATATGGAAAATAATTAAGATCACAATACAGAAAGAGAAATAAACCCTACATAGAAAACAAGAAAATTAGATCTAGAATTGGGAAGACTCAGCTATTAACAAGATAGCTATTCAAATGACAATCTCTAACTCTTCAATTAAATGACAAAGGCTCATAAGTTGGATCAAAAATCAAGATCCATCTTTCTACTGCCTCCAAGAGACACATCTATCCAGCAGAAACAAGCATCTTCTAAATGTGAAAGGTTGCAATAAAATCTACCAAGCCAACGGCCTCCACAAGTAGGCTGGAGTTGCAATCCTAGTATCAGATAAAATCGACTACAAATTAGAAATGGTAAGAAGAGACAAAGAAGGTTACTACATACTAATAAAGGGATCTCGACTACAGGAGGATATACCCATCCTAAATGTCTACACCCAAATACAGGAGCCTCCAACTTCATCCAACAAACACTACTGACTCTAGAAACACTCACAGACCCAATCACATTGATAGTTGCAGACTTTAACTC
>NW_025960433.1:0-29379 GCF_023159225.1 Perognathus longimembris pacificus
CGACATGATCATGCTGCATACATAGCTGTTTCGCAGTAAATATCTCCACTGAGATTAAGAAAAGCAGTAGCGTAATAAATTAAGTACTTCCTGGTATGGATACTATACTGGTAACTCCCCAAAAGAATCTGGATTGTGGTGAGGGAACAGAGAAAAAAGCTCATTTAGGACCTGCACTTACGAAGGGGGGAGGCAGCTGTATATCAGGGAGTAAACCTACTGAAAATAAAAACAGCTGGAGCTTGTTAAGGTAATTACACAGGGGAAAGGATAATGTACTGGGAACTCCTCAGAAGAATCTGATTTGTGGTGAGGGGAGAGAGATAAAAGTTCATTTATGAACGACATGAACATGCTGCGTAGGTAGCAGTTTATCAATAAATAACTCCACTGGGATTAAGAAAAGCAGTAGCTTAATAAATTAATTACTTCCTGGTATGGTTACTGTACTGGTAACTCACCTTAGAATCTGGATTGTGGTGAGGGAACAGAGAAAAAAGCTCATTTAGGACCGGCACTTACGAAGGGGGTAGGCAGCTGTATATCAGGGAGTAAACCTTCTGAGAATACAAACAACTGGAGCTTGTTAAGGTAATTACACAGGGGAAAGGATAATGTACTGGGAACTCCTCAGAAGAATCTGATTTGTGGTGAGGGGAGAGAGATAAAAGCTCATTTAGGAACGACATGAACATGCTGCGTAGGTAGCTGTTTATCAGTAAATATCTCCACTGAGATTAAGAAAAGCAGTAGCTTAATAAATTAAGTACTTCCTGGTATGGTTACTGTACTGGTAACTCCCCAAAAGAATCTGGATTGTGGTGAGGGAACAGAGAAAAAGCTCATTTAGGACCTGCACTTACGAAGGGGGTAGGCAGCTGTATATCACGGAGTAAACCTTCTGAGAATAAAAACAGCTGAAGCTTGTTAAGGTAATTACACAGGGGAAAGGATAATGTCCTGGGAACTCCTCAGAAGAATCTGATTTGTGGTGAGGGGAGAGAGATAAAAGCTCATTTAGGAACGACATGAACATGCTGTGTAGGTAGCTGTTTATCAGTAAATATCTCCACTGAGATTAAGAAAAGCAGGAGCTTAATAAATTAAGTAATTCCTGGTATGGATACTGTACTGGTAACTCCCCAAAAGAATCTGGATTGTGGTGAGGGAACAGAGAAAAAAGCTCATTTAGGAACGACCTGAACATGCTGGGCAGGTAGCTGTATATCAGTAAATATCTCCACTGAGGTTAAGAAAAGCAGTAGCTTAATAAATTAAGTACTTCCTGGTATGGTTACTGTACTGGTAACTCCCCAAAAGAATCTGGATTGAGGTGAGGGAACAGAGAAAAAAGCTCATTTAGGACCTGCACTTACGAAGGGGGTAGGTAGCTGTATATCAGGGAGTAAACCTTCTGAGAATAAAAACAGCTGGAGCTTGTTAAGGTAATTACACAGGGGAAAGGATAATGTTCTGGGAACTCCTCAGAAGAATCTGATTTATGATGAGGGGAGAGAGATAAAAGCTCATTTATGAACGACATGAACATGCTGCGTAGGTAGCTGTTTATCAGTAAATATCTCCACTGAGATTAAGAAAAGCAGTAGCTTAATAAATTAAGTACTTCCTGGTATGGTTACTGTACTGGTAACTCCCCAAAAGAATCTGGATTGTGGTGAGGGAACAGAGAAAAAAGCTCATTTAGGACCTGCACTTACGAAGGGGGTAGGCAGCTGTATGTCAGGGAGTGAACTTTCTGAGAATAAAAACAGTTGCAGCTTGTTAAGGTAATTACACAGGGGAAAGGCTAATGTACTGGGAAATCCTCAGAAGAATCTGATTTGTGGTGAGGGGAGAGAGATAAAAGCTCATTTAGGAACGACATGAACATGCTGCGTAGGTAGCTGTTTATCAGTAAATATCTCCACTGAGATTAAGAAAAGCAGTAGCTTAATAAATTAAGTACTTCATGGTATGGTTACTGTACTGGTAACTCCCCAAAAGAATCTGGATTGTGGTGAGGGAACAGAGAAAAAAGCTCATTTAGGACCAGCACTTACGAAGGGGGTAGGCAGCTGTATATCAGGGGGTAAAAATTCTGAGAATAAAAACAGCTGGAGCTTTTTAAGGTAATTACACAGGGGAAAGGATAATGTACTGGGAACTCCTCAGAAGAATCTGATTTGTGGTGAGGGGAGAAAGATAAAAGCTCATTTACGAACGACATGATCATGCTGCATACATAGCTGTTTCGCAGTAAATATCTCCACTGAGATTAAGAAAAGCAGTAGCGTAATAAATTAAGTACTTCCTGGTATGGATACTATACTGGTAACTCCCCAAAAGAATCTGGATTGTGGTGAGGGAACAGAGAAAAAAGCTCATTTAGGACCTGCACTTACGAAGGGGGGAGGCAGCTGTATATCAGGGAGTAAACCTACTGAAAATAAAAACAGCTGGAGCTTGTTAAGGTAATTACACAGGGGAAAGGATAATGTACTGGGAACTCCTCAGAAGAATCTGATTTGTGGTGAGGGGAGAGAGATAAAAGTTCATTTATGAACGACATGAACATGCTGCGTAGGTAGCAGTTTATCAATAAATAACTCCACTGGGATTAAGAAAAGCAGTAGCTTAATAAATTAAGTACTTCCTGGTATGGTTACTGTACTGGTAACTCACCTTAGAATCTGGATTGTGGTGAGGGAACAGAGAAAAAAGCTCATTTAGGACCGGCACTTACGAAGGGGGTAGGCAGCTGTATATCAGGGAGTAAACCTTCTGAGAATAAAAACAACTGGAGCTTGTTAAGGTAATTACACATGGGAAAGGATAATGTACTGGGAACTCCTCAGAAGAATCTGATTTGTGGTGAGGGGAGAGAGATAAAAGCTCATTTAGGAACGACATGAACATGCTGCGTAGGTAGCTGTTTATCAGTAAATATCTCCACTGAGATTAAGAAAAGCAGTAGCTTAATAAATTAAGTACTTCCTGGTATGGATACTGTACTGGTAACTTCCCAAAAGAATCTGGATTGTGGTGAGGGAACAGAGAAAAAAGCTCATTTAGGACCTGCACTTACGAAGGGGGTAGGCAGCTGTATATCAGGGAGTAAACCTTCTGAGAATAAAAACAGCTGCAGCTTGTTAAGGTAATTACACAGGATAAATTATAATGTACTGGGAACTCCTCAGAAGAATCTGATTTGTGGTGAGGGGAGAGAGATAAAAGCTCATTTAGGAACGACATGAACATGCTGCGTAGGTAGCTGTTTATCAGTAAATATCTCCACTGAGATTAAGAAAAGCAGTAGCTTAACAAATTAAGTACTTCTTGGTATGGTTACTGTACTGGTAACTCCCCAAAAGAATCTGGATTGTGGTGAGGGAACAGAGAAAAAAGCTCATTTAAGACCTGCACATACGAAGGGGGTAGGCAGCTGTATATCAGGGAGTAAACCTTCTGAGAATAAAAACAGCTGGAGCTTGTTAATGTAATTACACAGGGGAAAGGATAATGTACTGGGAAGTCCTCAGAAGAATCTGATTTGTGATGAGGGGAGAGAGATAAAAGCTCATTTATGAACGACATGTACATGCTGTGTAGGTAGCTGTTTATCAGTAAATATCTCCACTGAGATTAAGAAAAGCAGTAGCTTAATAAATTAAGTACTTCCTGGTATGGATACTGTACTGGTAACTCCCCAAAAGAATCTGGATTGTGGTGAGGAAACAGGGAAAAAAGCTCATTTAGGAACGACATGAACATGCTGCGTAGGTAGCTGTTTATCAGTAAATATCTCCACTGAGATTAAGAAAAGCAGTAGCTTAATAAATGAAGTACTTCCTGGTATGGTTACTGTACTGGTAACGCCCCAAAAGAATCTGGATTGTGGTGAGGGAACAGAGAAAAAAGCTCATTTAAGACCTGCACTTACGAAGGGGGTAGGCAGCTGTATGTCAGGGAGTGAACTTTCTGAGAATAAAAACAGCTGGAGCTTGTTAAGGTAATTACACAGGGGAAAGGATTATGTACTGGGAACTCCTCAGAAGAATCTGATTTGTGGTGAGGGGAGAGAGATAAAAGCTCATTTAGGAACGACATGAACATGCTGCGTAGGTAGCTGTTTATCAGTAAATATCTCCTCTGAGATTAAGAAAAGCAGTAGCTTAATAAATTAAGTACTTACTGGTACGGTTACTGTACTGGTAACTCCCCAAAAGAATCTGGATTGTGGTGAGGGAACAGAGAAAAAAGCTCATTTAAGAACTTCACTTCCGAAGGGGTTATGCAGTCGTATATCAGGGAGTAAACCTTCTGAGAATAAAAACAGCTGGAGCTTGTTAAGGTAATTACACAGGGGAAAGGATGATGTACTGGGAACTCCTCAGAAGAATCTGATTTGTGGTGAGGGGAGAAAGATAAAAGCTCATTTACGAACGACATGATCATGCTGCATACATAGCTGTTTCGCAGTAAATATCTCCACTGAGATTAAGAAAAGCAGTAGCGTAATAAATTAAGTACTTCCTGGTATGGATACTATACTGGTAACTCCCCAAAAGAATCTGGATTGTGGTGAGGGAACAGAGAAAAAAGCTCATTTAGGACCTGCACTTACGAAGGGGGGAGGCAGCTGTATATCAGGGAGTAAACCTACTGAAAATAAAAACAGCTGGAGCTTGTTAAGGTAATTACACAGGGGAAAGGATAATGTACTGGGAACTCCTCAGAAGAATCTGATTTGTGGTGAGGGGAGAGAGATAAAAGCTCATTTAGGAACGACATGAACATGCTGCATACGGAGCTGTTTATCAGTAAATATCTCCACGGAAATTAAGAAAAGCAGTAGGTTAATAAATTAAGTACTTCCTGGTATGGATACTGTACTGGTACCTCCCCAAAAGAATCTGGAATGTGGTGAGGGAACAGAGAAAAAAGCTCATTTAGGAACGACCTGAACATGCTGCGTAGGTAGCTGTATATCAGTAAATATCTCCACTGAGATTAAGAATAGCAGTAGCTTAAAAAATTAAGTACTTCCTGGTATGGATACTGTACTGGTAACTCCCCAAAAGAATCTGGATTGTGGTGAGGGAACAGAGAAAAAAGCTCATTTAGGACCTGCAGTTAGGAAGGGGGTAGGCAGCTGTATATCAGGGAGTAAACCTTCTGAGAAAAAAACAGCTGGAGCTTGTTAAGGTAATTACACAGGGGAAAGGATAATGTACTGGGAACTCCTCAGAAGAATCTGATTTGTGGTGAGGGGAGAGAGATAAAAGCTCATTTAGGAACGACATGAACATGCTGCGTAGGTAGCTGTTTATCAGTAAATATCTCCACTGAGATTAAGAAAAGCAGTAGCTTAATAAATTAAGTACTTCCTGGTATGGTTACTGTACTGGTAACTCCCCAAAAGAATCTGGATTTTGGTGAGGGAACAGAGAAAAAGCTCATTTAGGACCTGCACTTACGAAGGGGGTAGGCAACGTTATATCAGGGAATAAACCTTCTGAGAATAAAAACAGCTGGAGCTTGTTAAGGTAATTACACAGGGGAAAGGATAATGTACTGGGAAGTCCTCAGAAGAATCTGATTTGTGGTGAGGGGAGAGAGATAAAAGCTCATTTAGGAACGACATGAACATGCTGTGTAGGTAGCTGTTTATCAGTAAATATCTCCACTGAGATTAAGAAAAGCAGTAGCTTAATAAATTAAGTACTTCCTGGTATGATTCCTGTACTGGTAACTCCCCAAAAGAATCTGGATTGTGGTGAGGGAACCTAGAAAAAAGCTCATTTAGGACCTGCACTTTCGAAGGGGGTTGGCAGCTGTATATCAGGGAGTAAACCTTCTGAGAATAAAAACAGCTGGAGCTTGTTAAGGTAATTACACAGTGGAAAGGATAATGTACTGGGAAGTCCTCAGAAGAATCTGATTTGTGGTGAGGGGAGAGAGATAAAAGCTCATTTATGAACGACATGAACATGCTGTGTAGGTAGCTGTTTATCAGTAAATATCTCAACTGAGATTCAGAAAAGTAGTAGCTTAATAAATTAAGTACTTCCTGGTATGGTTACTGTACTGGTAACTCCCCAAAAGAATCTGAATTGTGGTGAGGGATCAGAGAAAAAAGCTCATTTAGGACTTGCACTTACGAAGGGGGTAGGCAGCTGTATATCAGGGAGTATCGCTTCTGAGAATAAAAACAGATGGAGCTTGTTAAGGTAATTACACAGGGGAAAGGATAATGTACTGGGAACTCCTCAGAAGAATCTGATTTGTGGTGAGGGGAGAGAGATAAAAGCTCATTTAGGAACGACATGAACATGCTGCATACGAAGCTGATTATCAGTAAATATCTCCACTGAGATTAAGAAAAGCAGTAGCTTAATAAATTAAGTACTTCCTGGTATGGATACTGTACTGGTAACTCCCAAAAGAATCTGGATTGGGGTGAGGAAACAGAGAAAAAAGCTCATTTAGGAACGACATGAACATGCTGCGTAGGTAGCTGTTTATCAGTAAATATCTCCACTGAGATTAAGAAAAGCAGTAGCTTAATAAATTAAGTACTTCCTGGTATGGTTACTGTACTGGTAACTCCCCAAAAGAATCTGGATTGTGGTGAGGGAACAGAGAAAAAAGCTCATTTAGGACCTGCACTTACGAAGGGGGTAGGCAGCTGTATATCAGGGAGTAAACCTTCTGAGAATAAAAACAGCTGGAGCTTGTTAAGGTAATTACACAGGGGAAAGGATAATGTACTGGGAAGTCCTCAGAAGAATCTGATTTGTGGTGAGGGGAGAGAGATAAAAGCTCATTTAGAAACGACATGAACATGCTGTGTAGGTAGCTGTTTATCAGTAAATATCTCCACTGAGATTAAGAAAAGCAGTAGCTTAATAAATTAAGTACTTCCTGGTATGATTCCTGTACTGGTAACTCCCCAAAAGAATCTGGATTGTGGTGAGGGAACCTAGAAAAAAGCTCATTTAGGACCTGCACTTACGAAGGGGGTTGGCAGCTGTATATCAGGGAGTAAACCTTCTGAGAATAAAAACAGCTGGAGCTTGTTAAGGTAATTACACAGGGGAAAGGATAATGTACTGGGATCTCCTCATAAGAATCTGATTTGTGGTGAGGGGAGAGAGATAAAAGCTCATTTAGGAACGACATGAACATGCTGTATACGGAGCTGTTTATCAGTAAATATCTCCACTGAGATTAAGAAAAGCAGTAGCATAATAAATTAAGTACTTCCTGGTATGGATACTGTACTGGTACCTCCCCAAAAGAATCTGGATTGTGGTGAGGGAACAGAGAAAAAAGCTCATTTAGGAAAGACCTGAACATGCTGGGTAGGTAGCTGTATATCAGTAAATATCTCCACTGAGATTAAGAAAAGCAGTAGCTTAATAAATTAAGTACTTCCTGGTATGGTTACTGTACTGGTAACTCTCCAAAAGAATGTGGATTGTGGTGAGGGAAGAGAGAAAAAAGCTCATTTAGGACCTGCACTTACAAAGGGGGTAGGCAACTGTATATCAGGGAGTAAACCTTCTGAGAATAAAAAGAGCTGGAGCTTGTTAAGGTAATTACACAGGCGAAAGGATAATGTACTGGGAACTCCTCGGAAGAATCTGACTTGTGGTGAGGGGAGAGAGATAAAAGCTCATTTACGAACGACATGAACATGCTGCATACGTAGCTGTTTATCAGTAAATATCTCCACTGAGATTAAGAAAAGCAGTAGCGTAATAAATTAAGTACTTCCTGGTATGTATACTGTACTGGTAACTCCCCAAAAGAATCTGGATTGTGGTGAGGGAACAGAGAAAAAAGCTCATTTAGGACCTGCACTTACGAAGGGGGTAGGCAGCTGTATATCAGGGAGTATCGCTTCTGAGAATAAAAACAGCTGGAGCTTGTTAAGGTAATTACACAGGGGAAAGGATAATGTACTGGGATCTCCTCAGAAGAATCTGATTTGTGGTGAGGGGAGAGAGATAAAAGCTCATTTAGGAATGACATGAACATGCTGCATACGTAGCTGTTTATCAGTAAATATCTCCACTGAGATTAAGAAAAGCAGTAGCTTAATAAATTAAGTACTTCCTGGTTTGGATACTGTACTGGTAACTCCCCAAAAGAATCTGGATTGTGGTGAGGGAACAGAGAAAAAAGCTCATTTAAGACATGCACTTACGAAGGGGGTAGGCAGCTGTATATCAGGGAGTAAACCTTCTGAGAATAAAAACAGCTGGAGCTTGTTAAGGTAATTACACAGGGGAAAGGATAATGTACTGGGAATTCCTCAGAAGAATCTGATTTGTGGTGAGGTGAGAAAGATAAAAGCTCATTTAGGAACGACATGAACATGCTGCGTAGGTAGCTGTTTATCAGTAAATAAATCCACTGAGATTAAGAAAATCAGTAGCTTAATAAATTAAGTACATCCTGGTATGGTTACTGTACTGGTAACTCCCCAAAAGAATCTGGATTGTGGTGAGGGAACAGAGAAAAAAGCTCATTTATGACCTGCACTTACGAAGGGGGTAGGCAGCTCTATATCAGGGAGTAAATATTCTGAGAATAAAAACAGCTGTAGCTTGTTAAGGTAATTACACAGGGGAAAGGATAATGTACTGGGAACTCCTCAGAAGAATCTCATTTGATTTGTGGTGACGGGAGAGAGATAAAAGCTCATTTAGGAACGACATGAACATGCTGCGTAGGTAGCTGTTTATCAGTAAATAACTCCACTGAGATTAAGAAAAGCAGTAGCTTAATAAATTAAGTAATTCCTGGTATGGTAACTGTACTGGTAACTCCCCAAAAGAATCTGGATTGTGGTGAGGGAACAGAGAAAAAAGCTCATTTAGGACCTGCACTTACGAAGGGGGTAGGCAGCTGTATGTCAGGAAGTAAACTTTCTGAGAATAAAAACAGCTGGAGCTTGTTAAGGTAATTACACAGGGGAAAGGATAATGTACTGGGAACTCCTCAGAAGAATCTGATTTGTGGTGAGGGGAGAGAGATAAAAGCTCATTTAGGAACGAAATGAATATGTTGCGTAGGTAGCTGTTTCTCAGTAAATATCTCCACTGAGATTAAGAAAAGCAGTAGCTTAATAAATTAAGTACTTCCTGGTATGGTTACTGTACTGGTAACTCCCCAAAAGAATCAGGATTGTGGTGAGGGATCAGAGAAAAAAGCTCATTTAGGACCTGCACTTACGAAGGGGGTAGGCAGCTGTATATCAGGGAGTAAATATTCTGAGAATAAAAACAGCTGGAGCTTGTTAAGGTAATTACACAGGGGAAAGGGTAATGTACTGGGAACTCCTCAGAAGAATCTGATTTGTGGTGAGGGGAGAGAGATAAAAGCTCATTTACGAACGACATGAACATGCTGCATACATAGCTGTTTATCAGTAAATATCTCCACTGAGATTAAGAAAAGCAGATGCGTAATAAATTAAGTACTTCCTGGAATGGATACTGTACAGGTAACTCCCCAAAAGAATCTGGATTGTGGTGAGGGAACAGAGAATAAAGCTCATTTAGGACCTGCACTTACGAAGGGGGTAGGCAGCTGTATATCAGGGAGTAAACCTTCTGAAAATAAAAACAGCTGGAGCTTGTTAAGGTAATTACACAGGGGAAAGGATAATGTACTGGGAACTCCTCAGAAGAATATGATTTGTGGTGAGGGGAGAGAGATAAAAGCTCATTCATGAACGACATGAACATGCTGCGTAGGTAGCAGTTTATCAATAAATATCTCCACTGAGTTTAAGAAAAGCAGTAGCTTAATAAATTAAGTACTTCCTGGTATGGTTACTGTACTCGTAACTCACCATAGAATCTGGATTGTGGTGAGGGAACAGAGAAAAAAGCTCATTTATGAGCTGCACTTACGAAGGGGGTAGGCAGCTGTATATCAGGGAGTATCGATTCTGAGAATAAAAACAGCTGGAGCTTGTTAAGGTAATTACACAGGGGAAAGGATAAAGTACTGGGAACTCCCCAGAAGATTCTGATTTGTGGTGAGGGGAGGGAGATAAAAGCTCATTTAGGAACGACATGTACATGCTGCGTAGGTAGCAGTTTATCAATAAATATCTCCACTGAGTTTAAGAAAAGCAGTAGCTTAATAAATTAAGTACTTCCTGGTATGGTTACTGTACTGATAACTCCCCAAAAGAATCTGGATTGTGGTGAGGGAACAGAGAAAAAAGCTCATTTAGGACCTGCACTTACGAAGGGGGTAGGCAGCTGTATATCAGGGAGTAAACCTTCTGAGAATAAAAACAGCTGGAGCTTGTTAAGGTAATTACACAGGGGAAAGTATAATGTACTGGGAACTCCTCAGAAGAATCTGATTTGAGGTGAGGGGAGAGAGATGAAAGCTCATTTAGGAACGACATGAACATGCTGCGTAGGTAGCTGTTTATCAGTAAATATCTCCACTGAGATTAAGAAAAGCAGTAGCTTAATAAATTAAGTACTTCCTGGTATGGTTACTGTACTGGTAACTCCCCAAAAGAATCTGGATTGTGGTGAGGGAACAGAGAAAAAAGCTCATTTACGACCTGCACTTACGAAGGTTTTAGGCAGTTGTATGTCAGGGAGTGAACTTTCTGAGAATAAAAACAGCTGGAGCTTGTTAAGGTAATTACACAGCGGAAAGGATAATGTACTGGGAAATCCTCAGAAGAATCTGATTTGTGGTGAGGGGAGAGAGATAAAAGCTCATTTAGGAACGACATGAACACGCTGCGTAGGTAGCTGTTTATCAGTAAATATCTCCACTGAGATTAAGAAAAGCAGTAGCTTAATAAATTAAGTACTTCCTGGTATGGTTACTGTACTGGTAACTCCCCAAAAGAATCTGGATTGTGGTGAGGGAACAGAGAAAAAAGCTCATTTAGGACCTGCACTTACGAAGGGGGTAGGCAGCTGTATATCAGGGAGTAAAAATTCTGAGAATAAAAACAGCTGGAGCTTGTTAAGGTAATTACACAGGGGAAAGGATAATGTACTGGGAACTCCTCAGAAGAATCTGATTTGTGGTGAGGGGAGAGAGATAAAAGCTCATTTACGAACGACATGAACATTCTGCATACATAGCTGTTTATCAGTAAATATCTCCACTGAGATTAAGAAAAGCAGTAGCGTAATAAATTAAGTACTTCCTGGTATGGTTACTGTACTGGTAACTCACCATAGAATCTGGATTGTGGTGAGGGAACAGAGAAAAAAGCTCATTTATGAGCTGCACTTACGAAGGGGGTAGGCAGCTGTATATCAGGGAGTATCGATTCTGAGAATAAAAACAGCTGGAGCTTGTTAAGGTAATTACACAGGGGAAAGGATAAAGTACTGGGAACTCCCCAGAAGATTCTGATTTGTGGTGAGGGGAGGGAGATAAAAGCTCATTTAGGAACGACATGTACATGCTGCGTAGGTAGCAGTTTATCAATAAATATCTCCACTGAGTTTAAGAAAAGCAGTAGCTTAATAAATTAAGTACTTCCTGGTATGGTTACTGTACTGATAACTCCCCAAAAGAATCTGGATTGTGGTGAGGGAACAGAGAAAAAAGCTCATTTAGGACCTGCACTTACGAAGGGGGTAGGCAGCTGTCTATCAGGGAGTAAACCTTCTGAGAATAAAAACAGCTGGAGCTTGTTAAGGTAATTACACAGGGGAAAGTATAATGTACTGGGAACTCCTCAGAAGAATCTGATTTGAGGTGAGGGGAGAGAGATGAAAGCTCATTTAGGAACGACATGAACATGCTGCGTAGGTAGCTGTTTATCAGTAAATATCTCCACTGAGATTAAGAAAAGCAGTAGCTTAATAAATTAAGTACTTCCTGGTATGGTTACTGTACTGGTAACTCCCCAAAAGAATCTGGATTGTGGTGAGGGAACAGAGAAAAAAGCTCATTTACGACCTGCACTTACGAAGGTTTTAGGCAGTTGTATGTCAGGGAGTGAACTTTCTGAGAATAAAAACAGCTGGAGCTTGTTAAGGTAATTACACAGCGGAAAGGATAATGTACTGGGAAATCCTCAGAAGAATCTGATTTGTGGTGAGGGGAGAGAGATAAAAGCTCATTTAGGAACGACATGAACACGCTGCGTAGGTAGCTGTTTATCAGTAAATATCTCCACTGAGATTAAGAAAAGCAGTAGCTTAATAAATTAAGTACTTCCTGGTATGGTTACTGTACTGGTAACTCCCCAAAAGAATCTGGATTGTGGTGAGGGAACAGAGAAAAAAGCTCATTTAGGACCTGCACTTACGAAGGGGGTCGGCAGCTGTATATCAGGGAGTAAACCTTCTGAGAATAAAAACAGCTGGAGCTTGTTAAGGTAATTACACAGGGGAAAGTATAATGTACTGGGAACTCCTCAGAAGAATCTGATTTGAGGTGAGGGGAGAGAGATGAAAGCTCATTTAGGAACGACATGAACATGCTGCGTAGGTAGCTGTTTATCAGTAAATATCTCCACTGAGATTAAGAAAAGCAGTAGCTTAATAAATTAAGTACTTCCTGGTATGGTTACTGTACTGGTAACTCCCCAAAAGAATCTGGATTGTGGTGAGGGAACAGAGAAAAAAGCTCATTTACGACCTGCACTTACGAAGGTTTTAGGCAGTTGTATGTCAGGGAGTGAACTTTCTGAGAATAAAAACAGCTGGAGCTTGTTAAGGTAATTACACAGCGGAAAGGATAATGTACTGGGAAATCCTCAGAAGAATCTGATTTGTGGTGAGGGGAGAGAGATAAAAGCTCATTTAGGAACGACATGAACATTCTGCATACATAGCTGTTTATCAGTAAATATCTCCACTGAGATTAAGTAAAGCAGTAGCGTAATAAATTAAGTACTTCCTGGTATGGTTACTGTACTGGTAACTCACCATAGAATCTGGATTGTGGTGAGGGAACAGAGAAAAAAGCTCATTTATGAGCTGCACTTACGAAGGGGGTAGGCAGCTGTATATCAGGGAGTATCGATTCTGAGAATAAAAACAGCTGGAGCTTGTTAAGGTAATTACACAGGGGAAAGGATAAAGTACTGGGAACTCCCCAGAAGATTCTGATTTGTGGTGAGGGGAGGGAGATAAAAGCTCATTTAGGAACGATATAAATATGCTGCGTACGTAGTTGTTTATCAGTAAATATCTCCACTGAGATTAAGAAAAGCAGTAGCTTAATAAATTAAGTAATTCCTGGTATGGTTACTGTACTGGTAACTCCCCAAAAGAATCTGGATTGTGGTGAGGGAACAGAGAAAAAAGCTCATTTAGGACCTGCACTTACGAAGGGGGTAGGCAGCTGTATGTCAGGAAGTAAAATTTCTGAGAATAAAAACAGCTGGAGCTTGTTAAGGTAATTACACAGGGGAAAGGATAATGTACTGGGAACTCCTCAGAAGAATCTGATTTGTGGTGAGGGGAGAGAGATAAAAGCTCATTTAGGAACGACATGAATATGCTGCGTAGGTAGCTGTTTCTCAGTAAATATCTCCACTGAGATTAAGAAAAGCAGTAGCTTAATAAATTAAGTACTTCCTGGTATGGTTACTGTACTGGTAACTCCCCAAAAGAATCTGGATTGTGGTGAGGGAACAGAGAAAAAAGCTCATTTAGGACCTGCACTTACGAAGGGGGTAGGCAGCTGTATATCAGGGAGTAAATATTCTGAGAATAAAAACAGCTGGAGCTTGTTAAGGTAATTACACAGGGGAAAGGGTAATGTACTGGGAACTCCTCAGAAGAATCTGATTTGTGGTGAGGGGAGAGAGATAAAAGCTCATTTCCGAACGACATGAACATGCTGCATACATAGCTGTTTATCAGTAAATATCTCCACTGAGATTAAGAAAAGCAGTAGCTTAATAAATTAAGTACTTCCTGGTATGGTTACTGTACTGGTAACTCCCCAAAAGAATCTGGATTGTGGTGAGGGAACAGAGAAAAAAGCTCATTTAGGACCTGCACTTACGAAGGGGGTAGGCAGCTGTATATCAGGGAGTAAAAATTCTGAGAATAAAAACAGCTGGAGCTTGTTAAGGTAATTACACAGGGGAAAGGATAATGTACTGGGAACTCCTCAGAAGAATCTGATTTGTGGTGAGTGGAGAGAGATAAAAGCTCATTTAGGAACGACATGAACATGCTGCGTAGGTAGCTGTTTATCAGTAAATATCTCCACTGAGATTAAGAAAAGCAGTAGCTTAATAAATTAAGTAATTCTTGGTATTGTTACTGTACTGGTAACTCCCCAAAAGAATCTGGATTGTGGTGAGGGAAAAGAGAAAAAAGCTCATTTAGGACCTGCACTTACGAAGGGGGTAGGCAGCTGTATATCAGGGAGTAAACCTTCTGAGAATAAAAACAGCTGGAGCTTGTTAAGGTAATTACACAGGGGAAAGGATAATGTACTGGGAACTCCTCAGATAAATCTGATTTGTGGTGAGGGGAGAGAGATAAAAGCTCATTTAAGAACGACATGAACATGCTGCATACGTAGCTGTTTATCACATAAATATCTCCACTGAGATTATGAAAAGCAGTACCTTAATAAATTAAGTACTTCCTGGTATGGATACTGTACTGGTAACTCCCCAAAAGAATCTGGATTGTGGTGAGAGAACAGAGAAAAAAGCTCATTTAGGACCGGCACTTACGAAGGGGGTAGGCAGTTGTATATCAGGGAGTAAACCTTCTGAGAATAAAAACAGCTGGAGCTTGTTAAGGTAATTACACAGGGGAAAGTATAATGTACTGGGAACTCCTCAGAAGAATCTGATTTGTGGTGAGGGGAGAGAGATAAAAGCTCATTAAGAACGACATGAACACGCTGCGTAGGTAGCTGTTTATCAGTAAATATCTCCACTGAGATTAAGAAAAGCAGTAGTTTAATAAATTAAGTACTTCCTGGTATGGGTACTGTACTGGTACCTCCCCAAAAGAATTTGGATTGTGGTGAAGGAACAGAGAAAAAAGCTCATTTAGGAACGACATGAACATGCTGCGTAGGTAGCTGTTTATCAGTAAATATCTCCACTGAGATTAAGAAAAGCAGTAGCTTAATAAATTAAGTACTTCCTGGTATGGTTACTGTACTGGTAACTCCCCAAAAGAATCTGGATTGTGGTGAGGGAACAGAGAAAAAAGCTCATTTAGGACCTGCACTTACGAAGGGGGTAGGCAGCTGTATATCAGGGAGTAAACCTTCTGAGAATAAAAACAGCTGGAGCTTGTTAAGGTAATTACACAGGGGAAAGGATAATGTACTGGGAACTCCTCAGAAGAATCTGATTTGTGGTGAGGGGAGAAAGATAAAAGCTCATTTAGGAACGACATGGACATGATGCGTAGGTAGCTGTTTATGAGGAAATATCTCCACTGAGATTAAGAAAAGCAGTAGCTTAATAAATTAAGTACTTCCTGGTATGGATACTGTACTGGTAACTCCCCAAAAGAATCTGGATTTTGGTGAGGGAACAGAGAAAAAAGCTCATTTATGAACGACATGAAAAGCTGCATACGTAGCTGTTTATTAGTAAATATCTCTTCTGAGATTAAGAAAAGCAGTAGCTTAATAAATTAAGTACTTCCTACTATGGATACTGTACTGGTAACTCCCCAAAAGAATCTGTATTGTGGTGAGGGAACTGAGAAAAAAGCTCATTTAGGACCTGCACTTACAAAGGGGGTAGGCAGTGGTATATCAGGGAGTAAACCTTCCGAGAATAAAAACAGCTGGAGCTTGTTAAGGTAATTACACAGGGGAAAAGATAATGTACTGGGAACTCCTCAGAAGAATCTGATTTGTGGTGAGGGGAGAGAGATAAAAGCTCATTTAGGAACGACATGAACATGCTGCGTAGGTAGCTGTTTATCAGTAAATATCTCCACTGAGATTAAGAAACGCAGTAGCTTAATAAATTAAGTACTTCCTGGTATGTTTACTGTACTGGTAACTCCCCAAAAGAATCTGGATTGTGGTGAGGGAACAGAGAAAAAAGCTCATTTTGAACCTGCATTTACGAAGGGGGTAGGCAGCTGTATATCAGGGAGTATCGCTTCTGAGAATAAAAACAGCTGGAACTTGTTAAGGTAATTACAAAGGGGAAAGGGTAATGTACTGGGAACTCCTCAGAAGAATCTTATTTGTGGTGAGGGGAGAGAGATAAAAGCTCATTTAGGAATGACATGAACATGCTGCATACGTAGCTGTTTATCAGTAAATACCTCCACTGAGATTATGAAAAGCAGTAGCTTAATAAATTAAGTACTTCCTGGTAAGGATACTGTACTGGTAACTCCCCAAAAGAATCTGGATTGTGGTGAGGGAACAGAGAAAAAAGCTCATTTAGGAACGACATGAACATGCTGCGTACGTAGCTGTTTATCAGTAAATATCTCCACTGAGATTAAGAAAAGCAGTAGCTTAATAAATTAAGTACTTCCTGGTATGGATATTGTACTGGTAACTCCGCAAAAGAATCTGGATTTTGGTGAGGGAACAGAGAAAAAAGCTCATTTAGGACCTGCACTTACGAAGGGGGTAGGCAGCAGTGTATCAGGGAGTAAATCTTCTGAGAATAAAAACAGCTGGAGATTGTTAAGGTAATTACACAGGGGAAAGGATAATGTACGGGGAACTCCTCAGAAGAATCTGATTCGTATTGAGGGGAGAGAGAAAAAAGCTCATTTAGCAACGACATGAACATGCTGCATACGTAGCTGTTTATCAGTAAATATCTCCACTGAGATTAAGAAAAGCAGTAGCTTAATAAATTAAGTACTTCCTGGTATGGATAATGTACTGGTACCTCCCCAAAAGAATTTGGATTGTGTTGAAGGAACAGAGAAAAAAGCTCATTTAGGAACGACATGAACATGCTGCGTAGGTAGCTGTTTATCAGTAAATATCTCCACTGAGATTAAGAAAAGCAGTAGCTTAATAAATTAAGTACATCCTGGTATGGTTACTGTACTGGTAACTCCCCAAAAGAATCTGGATTGTGGTGAGGGAACAGAGAAAAAAGCTCATTTAGGACCTGCACTTACGAAGTGGTTAGGCAGCTATATATCAGGGAGTAAACCTTCTGAGAATAAAAACAACTGGAGCTTGTTAAGGTAATTACACAGGGGAAAGGATAATATACTGGGAACTCCTCAGAAGAATCTGCTTTGTGGTGAGGGGAGAGAGAAAAAAGCTCATTTATCAACGACATGAACATGCTGCATACGTAGCTGTTTATCAGTAAATTTCTCCACTGAGATTAAGAAAAGCAGTAGCTTAATAAATTAAGTACTTCCTGGTATGGATACTGTACTGGTAACTCCCCAAAAGAATCTGGATTGTGGTGAGGGAACAGAGAAAAAAGCTCATTTAAGAACTACACTTACGAAGGGGGTAGGCAGCTGTATATCAGGGAGAAAACCTTCTGAGAATAAAAACAGCTGGAGCTTGTTAAGGTAATTATACCGGGGAAAGTATAATGTACTGGGAACTCCTCAGAAGAATCTGATTTGTGGTGAGGGGAGAGAGATAAAAGCTCATTTAGGAACGACATGAACATGCTGCATACGTAGCTGTTTATCAGTAAATATCTCCACTGAGATTAAGAAAAGCAGTAGCTTAATAAATTAAGTACTTCCTGCTATTGATATTTTACTGGTAACTCCCCAAAGAATCTGGATTGTGGTGAGGGAACAGAGAAAAAAGCTCATTTAGGACCTGCACTTACGAAGGGGGTAGGCAGCTGTATATCAGGGAGTAAACCTTCTGATAATAAAAACAGCTGGAGCTTGTTAAGGTAATTACACAGGGGAAAGGATAATGTACTGGGAACTCCTCAGAAGAATCTGATTTGTGGTGAGGGGAGAGAGATAAAAGCTCATTTAGGAACGAAATGGACATGCTGCTTAGGTGGCTGTTTATGAGGAAATATCTCCACTGAGATTAAGAAAAGCAGTAGCTTAATAAATTAAGTTCTTCCTGGTATGGTTACTGTACTGGTAACTCCCCAAAAGAACCTGGATTGTGGTGAGGGAACAGAGAAAAAAGCTCATTTAGGACCTGCAATTACGAAGGTGGTAGGCAGCTGTATATCAGGGAGTAAACCTTCTGAGAATAAAAACAGCTGGAGCTTGTTAAGGTAATTACACAGGGGAAAGGATAATGTACTGGGAACTCCTCAGAAGAATCTGATTTGTGGTGAGGGGAGAGAGATAAAAGCTCATTTAGGAACGACTTGAACATGATGCATACGTAGCTGTTTATCAGTAAATATCTCCACTGAGATTAAGAAAAGCAGTAGCTTAATAAATTAAGTACTTCCTGGTATGGATACTTTACTGGTACCTCCCCAAAAGAGTCTGGACTGTGGTGTGGGAACAGAGAAAAAAGCTCATTTAGGAACGACATGAACATGCTGCGTAGGTAGCTGTTTATCAGTAAATATCTCCACTGAGATTAAGAAAAGCAGTAGCTTAATAAATTAAGTACTTCCTGGTATGGTTACTGTACTGGTAACTCCCAAAAGAATCTGGATTGTGGTGAGGGAACAGAGAAAAAAGCTCATTTAGGACCTGCACTTATAAAAGGGGTAGGCAGCTGTATATCAGGGAGTAAACCTTCTGAGAATAAAAACAGCTGGAGCTTGTTAAGGTAATTACACAGGGGAAAGGATAATGTACTGGGAACTCCTCAGAAGAATCTGATTTGTGGTGAGGGGAGAGAGATAAAAGCTTATGTAGGAACGACATGAACATGCTGCATACGTAGCTGTTTATCAGTAAATATCTCCACTGAGATTAAGAAAAGCAGTTGTTTAATAAATTAAGTACTTCCTTGTAATGGGTACTGTACTGGTACCTCCCCAAAAGAATTTGGATTGTGGTGAAGGAACAGAGAAAAAACCTCATTTAGGAACGACATGAACATGCTGCGTAGGTAGCTGTTTATCAGTAAATATCTCCACTGAGATTAAGAAAAGCAGTAGCTTAATAAATTAAGTACTTCCTGGTATGGTTACTGTACTGGTAACTCCCCAAAAGAACCTGGATTGTGGTGAGGGAACAGAGAAAAAAGCTCATTTAGGACCTGCAATTACGAAGGTGGTAGGCAGCTGTATATCAGGGAGTAAACCTTCTGAGAATAAAAACAGCTGGAGCTTGTTAAGGTAATTACACAGGGGAAAGGATAATGTACTGGGAACTCCTCAGAAGAATCTGATTTGTGGTGAGGGGAGAGAGATAAAAGCTCATTTAGGAACGACTTGAACATGATGCATACGTAGCTGTTTATCAGTAAATATCTCCACTGAGATTAAGAAAAGCAGTAGCTTAATAAATTAAGTACTTCCTGGTATGGATACTTTACTGGTACCTCCCCAAAAGAGTCTGGACTGTGGTGTGGGAACAGAGAAAAAAGCTCATTTAGGAACGACATGAACATGCTGCGTAGGTAGCTGTTTATCAGTAAATATCTCCACTGAGATTAAGAAAAGCAGTAGCTTAATAAATTAAGTACTTCCTGGTATGGTTACTGTACTGGTAACTCCCCAAAAGAATCTGGATTGTGGTGAGGGAACAGAGAAAAAAGCTCATATGTGAGCTGCACTTACGAAGGGCATAGGCAGCTGTATATCAGGGAGTATCGATTCTGACAATAAAAACAGCTGGAGCTTGTTAAGGTAATTACACAGGGGAAAGGATAATGTACTGGGAACTCCTCAGAAGAATCTGATTTGTGGTGAGGGGAGAGAGATAAAAGCTCATTTAGGAACGACATGAACATGCTGCATACGTAGCTGTTTATCAGTAAATATCTCCACTAAGATTAAGAAAAGCAGTAGCTTAATAAATTAAGTACTTCCTGGTATGGATACTGTACTGGTACTTCCCCAAAAGAGTCTGGACTGTGGTGTGGGAAAAGAGAAAAAAGCTCATTTAGGAACGACATGAACATGCTGCGTAGGTAGCTGTATATCAGTAAATATCTCCACTGAGATTAAGAAAAGCAGTAGCTTAATAAATTAAGTACTTCCTGGTATGTTTACTGTACTGGTAACTCCCCAAATGAATCTGGATTTTGGTGAGGTAACAGAGAGAAAAGCTCATTTAGGACCTGCACTTACGAAGGGGGTAGGCAGCTGTATATCAGGGAGTAAACCTTCTGAGAATAAAAACAGCTGGAGCTTGTTAAGGTAATTACACAGGGGAAAGGATAATGTACTGGGAACTCCTCAGAAGAATCTGATTTGTGGTGAGGGGAGAGAGATAAAAGCTTATGTAGGAACGACATGAACATGCTGCATACGTAGCTGTTTATCAGTAAATATCTCCACTGAGATTAAGAAAAGCACTTGTTTAATAAATTAAGCACTTCCTTGTAATGGGTACTGTACTGGTACCTCCCCAAAAGAATTTGGATTGTGGTGAAGGAACAGAGAAAAAACCTCATTTAGGAACGACATGAACATGCTGCGTAGGTAGCTGTTTATCAGTAAATATCTCCACTGAGATTAAGAAAAGCAGTAGCTGAATAAATTAAGTACTTCCTGGTATGGTTACTGTACTGGTAACTCCCCAAAAGAATCTGGATTGTGGTGAGGGAACAGAGAAAAAAGCTCATTTAGGACCTGCACTTACGAAGGGGGTAGGCAGCAGTGTATCAGGGAGTAAACCTTCTGAGAATAAAAACAGCTGGAGCTTGTTAAGGTAATTACACAGTGGAAAGGATAATGTACTGGGAACTCCTCAGAAGAATCTGATTTGTGGTGAGGGGAGAGAGATAAAAGCTCATTTAGGAACGACATGAACATGCTGCGTAGGTAGCTGTTTATCAGTAAATATCTAAACTGAGATTAAGAAAAGCAGTAGCTTAATAAATTAAGTACTTCCTGGTATGTTTACTGTACTGGTAACTCCCCAAAAGAATCTGGATTGTGGTGAGGGAACAGAGAAAAAAGCTCATTTAGGACCGGCACTTACGAGGGGGGTAGGCAGCTGTATATCAGGGAGTAAACCTTCTGAGAATAAAAACAGCTGGAGCTTGTTAAGGTAATTACACAGGGGAAAGGATAATGTACTGGGAACACCTCAGAAGAATCTGATTTGTGGTGAAGGGAGAGAGATAAAAGCTCATTTAGGAAAGACATGAACATGCTGCGTAGGTAGCTGTTTATCAGTAAATATCTCCACTGAGATTAAGAAAAGCAGTACCTTAATAAATTAAGTCCTTCCTGGTATGGTTACTGTACTGGTAACTCCGCAAAAGAACCTGGATTGTGGTGAGGGAACAGAGAAAAAAGCTTATTTAGGACCTGCACTTACGAAGGGGGTAGGCAGCTGTAAATCAGGGAGTATACCTTCTGAGAATAAAAACAGCTGGAGCTTGTTAAGTTAATTACACAGGGGAAAGGATAATGTACTGGAAACTCCTCAGAAGAATCTGATTTGTGGTGAGGGGTGAGAGATAAAAGCTCATTTAAGAACGACATGAACATGCTGCGTAGGTAGCTGTTTATCAGTAAATATCTCCACTGAGATTAAGAAAAGCAGTAGCTTAATAAATTAAGTACTTCCTGCTATGGTTACTGTACTGGTAACTCCCCAAAAGAATTTGGATTGTGGTGAGGGAACAGAGAAAAAAGCTCATTTAGGACCTACACTTACGAAGGGGGTAGGCAGCTGTATATCAGGGAGTAAACCTTCTGAGAGTAAAAACAGCTGGAGCTTGTTAAGGTAATTACACAGGGGAAAGGATAATGTACTGGGAACCCCTCAGAAGAATCTGATTTGTGATGAGGGGAGAGAGATAAAAGCTCATTTAGGAACGACATGAACATGCTGCGTAGGTAGCTGTTTATCAGTAAATATCTCCACTGAGATTAAGAAAAGCAGTAGGTTAATAAATTAAATCCTTCCTGGTATGGTTACTGTACTGGTAACTCCCCAAAAGAATCTGGATTGTGGTGAGGCAACAAAGAAAAAAGCTCATTTAGGACCTGCACTTACAAAGGTGGTAGGCAGTTGTATATCAGGGAGTAAACCTTCCGAGAATAAAAACAGCTGGAGCTTGTTAAGGTAATTACACAGGGGAAAGGATAATGTACTGGGAATTCCTCAGAAGAATCTGATTTGTGGTGAGGGGAGAGGGATAAAAGCTCATTTAAGAACGACATGAACATGCTGCGTACGTAGCTGTTTATCAGTAAATATCTCCACTGAGATTAAGAAAAGCAGTAGCTTAATAAATTAAGTACTTCCTGGTATGGTTACTGTACTGGTAACTCCCCAAAAGAATCTGGATTGTGGTGAGGGAACAGAGAAAAAAGCTCATTTTGGACCTGCATTTACGAAGGGGGTAGGCAGCTGTATATCAGGGAGAATCGCTTCTCAGAATAAAAACAGCTGGAGCTTGTTAAGGTAATTACACAGGGGAAAGGGTAATGTACTGGGAACTCCTCAGAAGAATCTTATTTGTGGTGAGGGGAGAGAGATAAAAGCTCATTAAGGAACGACATGAACATGCTGCGTACGTAGCTGTTTATCAGTAAATATCTCCACTGAGATTATGAAAAGCAGTAGCTTAATAAATTAAGTACTTCCTGGTATGGATACTGTACTGGTAACTCCCCAAAAGAATCTGGATTGTGGTGAGGGAACAGAGAAAAAAGCTCATTTAGGAACGACATGAACATGCTGCGTCTGTAGCTGTTTATCAGTAAATATCTCCACTGAGATTAAGAAAAGCAGTAGCTTAATAAATTAAGTACTTCCTGGTATGGTTACTGTAGTGGTAACTTCCCAAAAGAATCTGGATTGTGGTGAGGGAACAGAGAAAAAAGCTCATTTAGGACCTGCACTTACGAAGGGGGTAGGCAGCTGTATATCAGGGAGTAAACCTTCTGAGATAAAAACAGCTGGAGCTTGTTAAGTTAATTACACAGGGGAGGATAATGTACTGGGAACTCCTCAGAAGAATCTGATTTGTGGTGAGGGGAGAGAGATAAAAGCTCATTTAGGAACGACCTGAACATGCGGCATACGTAGCTGTTTATCAGTAAATATCTCCACTGAGATTAAGAAAAGCAGTAGCTTAATAAATTAAGTACTTCCTGCTATGGATACTGTACTGGTAACTCCCGAAAAGAATCTGGATTGTGGTGAGGGAACAGAGAAAAAAGCTCATTTAGGACCTGCACTTACGAAGGGGGTAGGCAGCTGTATATCAGGGAGTAAACCTTCTGAGAATAAAAACAGCTGGAGCATGTTAAGGTAATTACACAGGGGATAGGATAATATACTGGGAACTCCTCAAGAAGAATCTGATTTGTGGTGAGGCGAGAGAGATAAAAGCTCATTTAGGAACGACATGAACATGCTGCGTCGGTAGCTGTTTATCAGTAAATATCTCCACTGAGATTAACAAAAGCAGTAGCTTAATAATTTAAGTACTTCCTGTATGCTTACTGTACTGGTAACTCCCCAAAAGAATCTGGATTGTGGTGAGGGAACAGAGAAAAAAGCTCATTTAAAACCTGCACTTACGAAGGGGGTAGGCAGCTGTATATCAGGGAGTAAACCTTCTGAGAGTAAAAACAGCTGGAGCTTGTTAAGGTAATTACACAGGGGAAAGTATAATGTACTGGGAACTCCTCAGAAGAATCTGATTTGTGGTGAGGGGAGAGAGATAAAAGCTCATTTAGGAACGACATGAACATGCTGCGTAGGTAGCTGTTTATCAGTAAATATCTCCACTGAGATTAAGAAAAGCAGTAGCTTAATAAATAAGTACTTCCTGGTATGGTTACTCTACTGGTAACTCCTCCAAAGAATCTGGATTGTGGTGAGGGAACAGAGAAAAAAGCTCATTTAGGACCTGCACTTACGAAGGGGGTAGGCAGCTGTATATCAGGGAGTAAACATTCTGAGAATAAAAACAGCTGGAGTTGTTAAGGTAATTACACAGGGGAAAGGATAATGTACTGGGAACTCCTCAGAAGAATCTGATTTGTGGTGAGGGGAGAGAGATAAAAGCTCATTTAGGAACGACATGAACATGCTGCGTAGGTAGCCGTTTATCAGTAAATATCTCCACTGAGATTAAGAAAAGCAGTAGCTTAATAAATTAAGTACTTCCTGGTATGGTTACTGTAATGGTAACTCCCCAAAAGAATCTGGATTGTGGTGAGGGAACAGAGAAAAAAGCTCATTTAGGACCTGCACTTACGAAGGGGGTAGGCAGCTGTATATCAGGGAGCAAACCTTCTGAGAATAAAAACAGCTGGAGCTTGTTAAGGTAATTACACAGGGGAAAGGATAATATACTGGGAACTCCTCAGAAGAATCTGATTTGTGGTGAGGGGAGAGAGATAAAAGCTCATTTAGGAACGACATGAACATGCTGCGTAGGTAGCTGTTTATCAGTAAATATCTCCTCTGAGATTAAGAAAAGCAGTAGCTTAATAAATTAAGTACTTCCTGGTATGGTTACTGTACTGGTAACTCCCCTAAAGAATCTGGATTGTGGTGAGGAACAGAGAAAAAAGCTCAATTAGGACCTGCACTTACGAAGGGGGTAGGCAGCTGTATATCAGGGAGTAAACCTTCTGAGAGTAAAAACAGCTGGAGCTTGTTAAGGTAATTACACAGGGGAAAGGATAATGTACTGGGAACTCCTCAGAAGAATCTGATTTGTGGTGAGGGGAGAGAGATAAAAGCTCATTTAGGAACGACATGAACATGCTGTGTAGGTAGCTGTTTATCAGTAATTATCTCCACTGAGATTAAGAAAAGCAGTAGCTTAATAAATTACGTACTTCCTGGTCTGATTACTGTACTGGTAACTCCCCAAAAGAATCTGGATTGTGGTGAGGGAACAGAGAAAAAAGCTCATTTAGAACCTGCACTTACGAAGGGGGTAGGCAGCTGTATATCAGGGAGTAAACCTTCTGAGAATAAAAACAGCTGGAGCTTGTTAAGGTAATTACACAGGGGAAAGGATAATGTACTGGGAACTCGTCAGAAGAATCTGATTTGTGGTGAGGGGAGAGAGATAAAAGCTCATTTAGGAACGACCTGAACATGCGGCATACGTAGCTGTTTATCAGTAAATATCTCCACTGAGATTAAGAAAAGCAGTAGCTTATATAAATTAAGTACTTCCTGCTATGGATACTGTACTGGTAACTCCCGAAAAGAATCTGGATTGTGGTGAGGGAATAGAGAAAAAAGCTCATTTAGGACCTGCAATTACGAAGGTGGTAGGCAGCTGTATATCAGGGAGTTAACCTTCTGAGAATAAAAACAGCTGGAGCTTGTTAAGGTAATTACACAGGGGAAAGGATAATGTACTGGTAACTCCTCAGAAGAATCTGATTTGTGGTGAGGGGAGAGAGATAAAAGCTCATTTAGGAACGACTTGAACATGATGCATACGTAGCTGTTTATCAGTAAATATCTCCACTGAGATTAAGAAAAGCAGTAGCTTAATAAATTAAGTACTTCCTGGTATGGATACTTTACTGGTACCTCCCCAAAAGAGTCTGGACTGTGGTGTGGGAACAGAGAAATAAGCTCATTTAGGAACGACATGAACATGCTGCGTAGGTAGCTGTTTATCAGTAAATATCTCCACTGAGATTAAGAAAAGCAGTAGCATATATAAATTAAGTACTTCCTGCTATGGATACTGTACTGGTAACTCCCGAAAAGAATCTGGATTGTGGTGAGGGAACAGAGAAAATAGCTCATATGTGAGCTGCACTTACGAAGGGCATAGGCAGCTGTATATCAGGGAGTATCGATTCTGACAATAAAAACAGCTGGAGCTTGTTAAGGTAATTACACAGGGGAAAGGATAATGTACTGGGAACTCCTCAGAAGAATCTGATTTGTGGTGAGGGAGAGAGATAAAAAGCTCATTTAGGAACGACATGAACATGCTGCGTAGGTAGCCGTTTATCAGTAAATATCTCCACTGAGATTAAGAAAAGCAGTAGCTTAATAAATTAAGTACTTCCTGGTATGGTTACTGTAATGGTAACTCCCCAAAAGAATCTGGATTGTGGTGAGGGAACAGAGAAAAAAGCTCATTTAGGACCTGCACTTACGAAGGGGGTAGGCAGCTGTATATCAGGGAGCAAACCTTCTGAGAATAAAAACAGCTGGAGCTTGTTAAGGTAATTACACAGGGGAAAGGATAATATACTGGGAACTCCTCAGAAGAATCTGGATTGTGGTGAGGGAACAGAGAAAAAAGCTCATTTAGGACCGGCACTTACGAGGGGGGTAGGCAGCTGTATATCAGGGAGTAAACCTTCTGAGAATAAAAACAGCTGGAGCTTGTTAAGGTAATTACACAGGGGAAAGGATAATGTACTGGGAACACCTCAGAAGAATCTGATTTGTGGTGAAGGGAGAGAGATAAAAGCTCATTTAGGAACGACATGAACATGCTGCGTAGGTAGCTGTTTATCAGTAAATATCTCCACTGAGATTAAGAAAAGCAGTACCTTAATAAATTAAGTCCTTCCTGGTATGGTTACTGTACTGGTAACTCCGCAAAAGAACCTGGATTGTGGTGAGGGAACAGAGAAAAAAGCTTATTTAGGACCTGCACTTACGAAGGGGGTAGGCAGCTGTAAATCAGGGAGTATACCTTCTGAGAATAAAAACAGCTGGAGCTTGTTAAGTTAATTACACAGGGGAAAGGATAATGTACTGGAAACTCCTCAGAAGAATCTGATTTGTGGTGAGGGGTGAGAGATAAAAGCTCATTTAAGAACGACATGAACATGCTGCGTAGGTAGCTGTTTATCAGTAAATATCTCCACTGAGATTAAGAAAAGCAGTAGCTTAATAAATTAAGTACTTCCTGCTATGGTTACTGTACTGGTAACTCCCCAAAAGAATTTGGATTGTGGTGAGGGGAACAGAGAAAAAGCTCATTTAGGACCTACACTTACGAAGGGGGTAGGCAGCTGTATATCAGGGAGTAAACCTTCTGAGAGTAAAAACAGCTGGAGCTTGTTAAGGTAATTACACAGGGGAAAGGATAATGTACTGGGAACCCCTCAGAAGAATCTGATTTGTGATGAGGGGAGAGAGATAAAAGCTCATTTAGGAACGACATGAACATGCTGCGTAGGTAGCTGTTTATCAGTAAATATCTCCACTGAGATTAAGAAAAGCAGTAGGTTAATAATTAAATCCTTCCTGGTATGGTTACTGTACTGGTAACTCCCCAAAAGAATCTGGATTGTGGTGAGGCAACAAAGAAAAAAGCTCATTTAGGACCTGCACTTACAAAGGTGGTAGGCAGTTGTATATCAGGGAGTAAACCTTCCGAGAATAAAAACAGCTGGAGCTTAATAAATTAAGTAATTACCTGGTATGGATACTTTACTGGTACCTCCCCAAAAGAGTCTGGACTGTGGTGTGGGAACAGAGAAATAAGCTCATTTAGGAACGACATGAACATGCTGCGTAGGTAGCTGTTTATCAGTAAATATCTCCACTGAGATTAAGAAAAGCAGTAGCTTATATAAATTAAGTACTTCCTGCTATGGATACTGTACTGGTAACTCCCGAAAAGAATCTGGATTGTGGTGAGGGAACAGAGAAAATAGCTCATATGTGAGCTGCACTTACGAAGGGCATAGGCAGCTGTATATCAGGGAGTATCGATTCTGACAATAAAAACAGCTGGAGCTTGTTAAGGTAATTACACAGGGGAAAGGATAATGTACTGGGAACTCCTCAGAAGAATCTGATTTGTGGTGAGGGGAGAGAGATAAAAGCTCATTTAGGAACGACATGAACATGCTGCATACGTAGCTGTTTATCAGTAAATATCTCCACTAAGATAAAGAAAAGCAGTAGCTTAATAAATTAAGTACTTCCTGGTATGGATACTGTACTGGTACCTCCCCAAAAGAGTCTGGACTGTGGTGTGGGAAAAGAGAAAAAAGCTCATTTAGGAACGACATGAACATGCTGCGTAGGGAGCTGTATATCAGTAAATATCTCCACTGAGATTAAGAAAAGCAGTAGCTTAATAAATTAAGTACTTCCTGGTATGGTTACTGTACTGGTAACTCCCCAAATGAATCTGGATTGTGGTGAGGTAACAGAGAGAAAAGCTCATTTAGGACCTGCACTTACGAAGGGGGTAGGCAGCTGTATATCAGGGAGTAAACCTTCTGAGAATAAAAAACAGCTGGAGCTTGTTAAGGTAATTACACAGGGGAAAGGATAATGTACTGGGAACTCCTCAGAAGAATCTGATTTGTGGTGAGGAGAGAGAGATAAAAGCTTATTTAGGAACGACATGAACATGCTGCATACGTAGCTGTTTATCAGTAAATATCTCCACTGAGATTAAGAAAAGCAGTAGTTTAATAAATTAAGTACTTCCTTGTAATGGGTACTGTACTGGTACCTCCCCAAAAGAATTTGGATTGTGGTGAAGGAACAGAGAACAAAGCTCATTTAGGAACGACATGAACATGCTGCGTAGGTAGCTGTTTATCAGTAAATATCTCCACTGAGATTAAGAAAAGCAGTAGCTTAATAAATTAAGTACTTCCTGGTATGGTTACTGTACTGGTAACTCCCCAAAAGAATCTGGATTGTGGTGTGGGAACAGAGAAAAAAGCTCATTTAGGACCGGCAATTACGAGGGGGGTAGGCAGCTGTATATCAGGGAGTAAACCTTCTGAGAATAAAACAGCTGGAGCTTGTTAAGGTAATTACACAGGGGAAAGGATAATGTACTGGGAACACCTCAGAAAAATCTGATTTGTGGTGAAGGGAGAGAGATAAAAGCTCATTTAGGAACGACATGAACATGCTGCGTAGGTAGCTGTTTATCAGTAAATATCTCCACTGAGATTAAGAAAAGCAGTACCTTAATAAATTAAGTCCTTCCTGGTATGGTTACTGTACTGGTAACTCCGCAAAAGAACCTGGATTGTGGTGAGGGAACAGAGAAAAAAGCTTATTTAGGACCTGCACTTACGAAGGGGGTAGGCAGCTGTAAATCAGGGAGTATACTTTCTGAGAATAAAAACAGCTGGAGCTTGTTAAGTTAATTACACAGGGGAAAGGATAATGTACTGGAAACTCCTCAGAAGAATCTGATTTGTGGTGAGGCGAGAGAGATAAAAGCTCATTTAGGAACGACATGAACATGCTGCGTAGGTAGCTGTTTATCAGTAAATATCTCCACTGAGATTAACAAAAGCAGTAGCTTAATAATTTAAGTACTTCCTGGTATGCTTACTGTACTGGTAACTCCCCAAAAGAATCTGGATTGTGGTGAGGG
>NW_025960434.1:0-28510 GCF_023159225.1 Perognathus longimembris pacificus
GCTCATTTACATCCTGTATGCACCACAGGGGCAACTAGCTGTACATCATGTAACATCTCCTCGGTGAATGAGAACAACTGCAGCTTGTTAGAGTAGGCAGATCTGGCGGGCCATCACAGTGAACTCCTCTGTCCTCGATTGGATCGCTATGTGGTGCTGGAAGAGTGATCAAGTCTCATTTATAATCTCCCTACACCACCGGGTAAGTAGCTGTATATCAGGAAATATCTGCGAGCTGAATGATTACAGCTGCAGCTTGATAGGGTAAGCTCGTGGGGCCATAGCGAATAAACTCCGCTGTCCTAGATTCTATCGGCTTTGGGGTACTGGAAGGAGATAAAGGCTTATTTGTGTCCTCTTCGCTCCAGCGGGGTAAGTAACTGTATAGCAGGAAATAGCTCCACGGTGAATGAGAACAGCTGCAGCTTGTTAAGGTAGCCTGGTTGTTACAGAGCGAGTGAAATCCGCTCTTCTCGAAAGGATCTGCTGTATGGTGCTGGAAGAGAGATAAAGGCTCATTGATGTACTCTACGCACAACGCAGGTAAGTATCTGTATATCAGGGAATATCTCCTCGGGGAATGAGAATAGCTGCAGCTTGTTTGGGTAGGCCTTCGGGCCAAATCGAGAAAACTCCGCTGTCTTCCATTGAATCTGATTTGTGCTGCGGGAAGAGAGACAAAGGCTCATTTGTGTCCTATACGCACCAGCGGAGTAAGTAGGAAATATTAGGAAATATCTCCACGGTGAATTAGTACAGCTGCAGCGTGGTCATGTACGGCGGTAGGGACTTAGCGAAGGATCCTCGCTGTTTCCAGATGTAGGATGTGTTTAGTGTTGCTGGAAGAGAGATATAGGCTCACTTGTGTCCTGTAGGCACCAGCGGGGTAAGTCGCCCTATATCAGGGAACTATCGCCTGAGTTAATGAGAACAGCTGCTGCTCCGTAATGTAGGCCGGTCAGGCCATAGCGAGTGAACGCCACTGTCCTCCATAGGATCTGCTATATGGAGTAAACGCCGCTGTCCTTTACAAGATCGGCATTGGTGTTCTGGAAGAGCGATAAAGGCTAATTTATGTATTTTACGCACCACCGAGATGAATAGCTATATACCTTCTCGGTGAATGAGAACAGCTGCAGCTTGTTATTGTAGGCCTGACGGGCCATAGAAAGTAAACTCCGCTGTCCTAGATTGAATCTCCGTGGTGGTGCTGGAAGAGAGATAAAGGCTCATTTACATCCTGTACGCACCACAGGGGCAACTAGCTGTACATCATGTAACATCTCCTCGGTGAATGAGAACAGCTGCAGCTTGTTAGAGTAGGCAGATCGGGCGGGCCATGGACACTGAACTCCGCTGTCCTCGATTGATCCCTATATGGTGCTGGAAGAGAGATCAAAGGCTCATTTATAATCTACACACCCGGTAAGTAGCTCTATATCAGGAATATCTGCGAGCTGAATGATTTCAGCTGCAGCTTGATAGGGTAAGCTCCTGGGGCCATAGCGAATGAACTCCGCTGTCCTAGATTCAATCGGCTTTGGTGGTACTGGAAGGAGATAAAAGGCTCATTTGTGTCCTCTTCGCTCCAGCGGGGTAAGTAGCTGTATAGCAGGACATAGCTCCACGGTGAATGAGACAGCTGCAGCTTGTTAAGGTAGCCTGGTCGTTACCAGAGCGAGTGAACTCCGCTCTTCTCTTAAGGATCTGCTTTATGGTGCTGGAAGAGAGATAAAGGCTCATTGATGTCTCTACGCACCAACGCAGGTAAGTATCTGTATATCAGGAAATATCTCCTCGGGGAATGAGAATAGCTGCAGCTTGTTTGGGTAGGCCTTCGGGCCAAAGCGAGAAAACTCCGCTGTCCTAGATTGAATCTGATTTGTGCTGCGGGAAGAGAGATAAAGGCTCATTTGTGTCCTATACGCACCAGCGGGTAAGTAGGAAATATTAGGAAATATCTCCACGGTGAATGAGAACAGCTGCAGCTTGTTATGTAGGCCAGGTCGGGACTTAGCGAAGTGAACTCCGCTGTTTCCAGATGTAGGATCTGCTTAGTGGTTGCTGGAAGAGAGATAAAGGCTCATTGTGTCCTGTAGCACCAGCAGGGGTAAGTCGCCCTATATCAGGGACTATCTCCTCGGTTAATGAGAACAGCTGCAGCTCCGTTGTAGGCCGGTCAGGCCATAGCGAGTGAACGCCACTGTCCTCCATAGGATCGCTATATGGAGTAAACGCCGCTGTCTTGAAAGATCGGCATTGGTGTTCTGGAAGAGCGATAAAGGCTAATTTATGTATTTTACGCACCAGCGAGATGAATAGCTATATACCTTCTCGGTGAATGAGAACAGCTGCAGCTTGTTATTGTAGGCCTGACGGGCTATAGAGAGTAAACTCCGCTGTCCTAGATTGAATCTGCGTGGTGGTGCTGGAAGAGAGATAAAGGCTCATTTACATCCTGTATGCAACACAGGGGCAACTAGCTGTACATCATGTAACATCTCCTCGGTGAATGAGAACAGCTGCAGCTTGTTAGAGTAGGCAGATCGGGCGGGCCATGGACACTGAACTCCTCTGTCCTCGATTGGATCCCTATATGGTGCTGGAAGAGTGATCAAGTCTCATTTATAATCTACACCACCCGGTAAGTAGCTCTATATCAGGAATATCTGCGAGCTGAATGATTTCAGCTGCAGCTTGATAGGGTAAGCTCCTGGGGCCATAGCGAATAAACTCCGCTGTCCTAGATTCAATCGGCTTTGGGGTACTGGAAGGAGATAAAAGCTTATTTGTGTCCTCTTCGCTCCAGCGGGGTAAGTAACTCTATAGCAGGACATAGCTCCACGGTGAATGAGAACAGCTGCAGCTTGTTAAGGTAGGCCTGGTCGTTACAGAGCGAGTGAACTCCGCTCTTCTCTTAAGGATCTGCTTTATGGTGCTGGAAGAGAGATAAAGGCTCATTGATGTACTCTACGCACAACGCAGGTAAGTATCTGTATATCAGGGAATATCTCCTCGGGGAATGAGAACAGCTGCAGCTTGTTTGGGTAGACCTTCGGGCCAAAGCGCGAAAACTCCGCAGTCTTCGATTGAATCTGATTTGTGCTGTGGGAAGAGAGACAAAGGCTCATTTGTGTCCTATACGCACAAGCGGAGTAAGTAGGAAATATTAGGAAATATCTCCACAGTGAATTAGTATAGCTTCAGCGTGTTCATGTACGGCGGTCGGGACTTAGAGAGGGATCCTAGCTGTTTCCAGATGTAGGATGTGCTTAGTGTTGCTGAAAGAGAGATATAGGCTCACTTGTGTCCTGTAGGATCCAGCGGGGTAAGTCGACCTATATCAGGGACTATCGCCTGAGTGAATGAGAACAGCTGCTGCTCGGTACTGTAGGCCGGTCAGGCCATAGCGAGTGAACGCCACTGTCCTCCATAGGATCTGCTATATTGAGTAAACGCCGCTGTCCTTGACAAGATCTGCATTGGCGTGCTGGAAGAGCGATAAAGGCTAATTTATGTCTTTTACTCACCACCGAGATGAATAGCTATATACCTTCTCGGTGAATGAGAACAGCTGCAGCTTGTTATAGTAGACCTGAGGGGCCATAGAAAGTAAAGTCCGCTGTCCTAGATTGAATCTGCGCGGTGGTGCTGGAAGAGAGATAAAGGCTCATTTACATCCTGTATGCACCAAAGGGGCTACTAGCTGTACATCACGTAACATCTCCTCGGTGAATGAGAACAGCTGCAGCTTGTTAGAGTAGGCAGATCTGGCGGGCCATGGACAGTGAACTCCTCTCTCCTCGATTGGATCGCTATGTGGTGCTGGAAGAGTGATCAAGGCTCATTTATAATCTCTCTACACCACCGGGTAAGTAGCTGTATATCAGGAAATATCTGCGAGCTGAATGATTACAGCTGCAGCTTGATAGGTAGGCTCGTGGGGCCATAGCGAAAAAACTCCGCTGTCCTAGATTCTATCGGCTGTGGGGTACTGGAAGCGAGATAAAGGCTCATGGATGTACTCTACGCACAACGCAGGTAAGTATCTGTATATCAGGGAATATCTCCTCGGGGAATGAGAACTGCTGCAGCTTGTTTGGGTAGGCCTTCGGGCCAAAGCGCGAAAACTCCACTGTCTTCGATTGAATCTGATTTGTGCTGCGGGAATAGAGACAAAGGCTCATTTGTGTCCTATACGCACCAGCGGAGTAAGTAGGAAATATTAGGAAATATCTCCACGGTGAATTAGTACAGCTGCAGCGTGTTCATGTAAACTGGTCGGGACTTAGCGAGGGATCCTCGCAGTACTCAGATGTAGGATGTGCTTAGTGTTGCTGGAAGAGAGATATAGGCTCACTTGTGTCCTGTAGGCACCAGCGGGGTATGTCGACTTATATCAGGGACTATCTCCTGAGTGAATGAGAACAGCTGCTGCTCCGTACTGAGGCTGGTCAGGCCATAGCGAGTGAACGCCACTGTCCTCCATAGGATCTGCTATATGGAGTAAACGCCGCTGTAATTGACAAGATCTGCATTGGTGTGCTGGAAGAGCGATAAGGCTAATTTATGTATTTTACGCACCAGCGAGATGAATAGCTATATACCTTCTCGGTGAATGAGAACAGCTGCAGCTTGTTATTGTAGGCCTGACGGGCTATAGAGAGTAAACTCCGCTGTCCTAGATTGAATCTGCGTGGTGGTGCTGGAAGAGAGATAAAGGCTCATTTACATCCTGTATGCACCACAGGGGCAACTAGCTGTACATCATGTAACATCTCCTCGGTGAATGAGAACAGCTGCAGCTTGTTAGAGTAGGCAGATCTGGCGGGCCATCACAGTGAACTCCTCTGTCCTCGATTGGATCGCTATGTGGTGCTGGAAGAGTGATCAAGGCTCATTTATAATCTCCCTACACCACCGGGTAAGTAGCTGTATATCAGGAAATATCTGCGAGCTGAATGATTACAGCTGCAGCTTGATAGGGTAAGCTCGTGGGGCCATAGCGAATAAACTCCGCTGTCCTAGATTCATCGGCTTTGGGGTACTGGAAGGAGATAAAGGCTTATTTGTGTCCTCTTCGCTCCAGCGGGGTAAGTAACTGTATAGCAGGAAATAGCTCCACGGTGAATGAGAACAGCTGCAGCTTGTTAAGGTAGCCTGGTTGTTACAGAGCGAGTGAAATCCGCTCTTCTCGAAAGGATCTGCTGTATGGTGCTGGAAGAGAGATAAAGGCTCATTGATGTACTCTACGCACAACGCAGGTAAGTATCTGTATATCAGGGAATATCTCCTCGGGGAATGAGAATAGCTGCAGCTTGTTTGGGTAGGCCTTCGGGCCAAATCGAGAAAACTCCGCTGTCTTCCATTGAATCTGATTTGTGCTGCGGGAAGAGAGACAAAGGCTCATTTGTGTCCTATACGCACCAGCGGAGTAAGTAGGAAATATTAGGAAATATCTCCACGGTGAATTAGTACAGCTGCAGCGTGGTCATGTACGGCGGTAGGGACTTAGCGAAGGATCCTCGCTGTTTCCAGATGTAGGATGTGTTTAGTGTTGCTGGAAGAGAGATATAGGCTCACTTGTGTCCTGTAGGCACCAGCGGGGTAAGTCGCCCTATATCAGGGACTATCGCCTGAGTTAATGAGAACAGCTGCTGCTCCGTAATGTAGGCCGGTCAGGCCATAGCGAGTGAACGCCACTGTCCTCCATAGGATCTGCTATATGGAGTAAACGCCGCTGTCCTTTACAAGATCGGCATTGGTGTTGTGGAAGAGCGATAAAGGCTAATTTATGTATTTTACGCACCACCGAGATGAATAGCTATATACCTTCTCGGTGAATGAGAACAGCTGCAGCTTGTTATTGTAGGCCTGACGGGCCATAGAGAGTAAACTCCGCTGTCCTAGATTGAATCTCCGTGGTGGTGCTGGAAGAGAGATAAAGGCTCATTTACATCCTGTATGCACCACAGGGGCAACTAGCTGTACATCATGTAACATCTCCTCGGTGAATGAGAACAGCTGCAGCTTGTTAGAGTAGGCAGATCGGGCGGGCCATGGACACTGAACTCCTCTGTCCTCGATTGGATCCCTATATGGTGCTGGAAGAGTGATCAAGGCTCATTTATAATCTACACCACCCGGTAAGTAGCTCTATATCAGGAATATCTGCGAGCTGAATGATTTCAGCTGCAGCTTGATAGGGTAAGCTCCTGGGGCCATAGCGAATAAACTCCGCTGTCCTAGATTCAATCGGCTTTGGGGTACTGGAAGGAGATAAAGGCTCATTTGTGTCCTCTACGCTCCAGCGGGGTAAGTAACTCTATATCAGGAATATCTCCACGGTGAATGAGAACAGCTGCAGCTTGTTAAGGTAGCCTGGTCGTTACAGAGCGAGTGAACTCCGCTCTTCTCTAAGGATCTGCTTTATGGTGCTGGAAGAGAGATAAAGGCTCATTGATGTACTCTACGCACAACGCAGGTAAGTATCTGTATATCAGGGAATATCTCCTCGGGAATGAGAATAGCTGCAGCTTGTTTGGGTAGGCCTTCGGGCCAAAGCGAGAAAACTCCGCTGTCTTCGATTGAATCTGATTTGTGCTGCGGGAAGAGAGACAAAGGCTCATTTGTGTCCTATACGCACCAGCGGAGTAAGTAGGAAATATTAGGAAATATCTCCACGGTGAATTAGTACAGCTGCAGCTTGTTCATGTACGGCGGTCGGGACTTAGCGAAGGATCCGCTGTTTCCTAGATTAGATGTGCTTAGTGTTGCTGGAAGAGAGATATAAGGCTCATTGTGTCCTGTAGCACCAGCGGGGTAAGTCGCTATATCAGGACTATCGCCTGAGTGAATGAGAACAGCTGCAGCTTGTATGTAGGCCGGTCAGGCCATAGCGAGTGAACGCCACTGTCCTCCATAGGATCTGATATGAGTAAACGCCGCTGTCCTTGACATCGGCATTGGTGTGCTGGAAGAGCGATAAAGGCTATTTATGTATTTTACGCACCACGAGATGAATAGCTATATACCTTCTCGGTGAATGAGAACAGCTGCAGCTTGTTATTGTAGGCCTGACGGGCCATAGAGAGTAAACTCCGCTGTCCTAGATTGAATCTGCGTGGTGTGCTGGAAGAGAGATAAAGGCTCATTTACATCCTGTATGCACACAGGGGCAACTAGCTGTACATCATGTAACATCTCCTCGGTGAATGAGAACAGCTGCAGCTTGTTAGAGTAGGCAGATCGGGCGGGCCATGGACAGTGAACTCCTCTGTCCTCGATTGGATCCTATGTGGTGCTGGAAGAGTGATCAAGGCTCATTTATAATCTACACCACCGGTAAGTAGCTGTATATCAGGAATATCTGCGAGCTGAATGATTACAGCTGCAGCTTGATAGGGTAAGCTCCTGGGGCCATAGCGAATAAACTCCGCTGTCCTAGATTCAATCGGCTTTGGGGTACTGGAAGAGAGATAAAGCTTATTTGTGTCCTCTTCGCTCCAGCGGGGTAAGTAACTGTATAGCAGGAATAGCTCCACGGTGAATGAGAACAGCTGCAGCTTGTTAAGGTAGCCTGGTCGTTACAGAGCGAGTGAACTCCGCTCTTCTCTTAAGGATCTGCTTTATGGTGCTGGAAGAGAGATAAAGGCTCATTGATGTACTCTACGCACAACGCAGGTAAGTATCTGTATATCAGGGAATATCTCCTCGGGGAATGAGAACAGCTGCAGCTTGTTTGGGTAGGCCTTCGGCCAAAGCGCGAAAACTCCGCTGTCTTCGATTGAATCTGATTTGTGCTGGGGAAGAGAGACAAAGGCTCATTTGTGTCCTATACGCACCAGCGGAGTAAGTAGGAAATATTAGGAAATATCTCCACGGTGAATTAGTAAGCTGCAGCGTGTTATGTACGGCGGTCGGGACTTAGAGAGGATCCTCGCTGTTTCCAGATGTAGGATGTGCTTAGTGTTGCTGGAAGAGAGATATAGGCTCACTTGTGTCCTGTAGGACCAGCGGGGTAAGTCGCCTATATCAGGGACTATCGCCTGAGTGAATGAGAACAGCTGCGCTCGTATGTAGGCCGGTCAGGCCATAGCGAGTGAACGCCACTGTCTCCATAGGATCTGCTATATGGAGTAAACGCCGCTGTCCTTGACAAGATCTGCATTGGCGTGCTGGAAGAGCGATAAAGGCTAATTTATGTCTTTTACTCACCACCGAGATGAATAGCTATATACCTTCTCGGTGAATGAGAACAGCTGCAGCTTGTTATAGTAGGCCTGAGGGGCCATAGAAGTAAACTCCGCTGTCCTAGATTGAATCTGCGGGTGGTGCTGGAAGAGAGATAAAGGCTCATTTACATCCTGTATGCACCACACGGGCTAACTAGCTGTACATCACGTAACATCTCTCGGTGAATGAGAACAGCTGCAGCTTGTTAGAGTAGGCCTGACGGGCCATGGAAGTGAACTCCGCTTCCTAGATTGAATCGCTGGTGGTGCTGGAAGAGATAAAGGCTCATTTATATCCTCTACACCACCGGGTAAGTAGCTGTATATCAGGAAATATCTCGAGTGAATGAGAACAGCTGCAGCTTGTTAGAGTAGGCTCGTGGGGCCATAGCGAAAAAACTCCGCTGTCCTAGATTCTATCGCTGTGGTGGTACTGGAAGCGAGATAAAGGCTCATGGATGTACTCTACGCACAACGCAGGTAAGTATCTGTATATCAGGGAATATCTCCTCGGGGAATGAGAACTGCTGCAGCTTGTTTGGGTAGGCCTTCGGGCCAAAGCGCGAAAACTCCACTGTCTTCGATTGAATCTGATTTGTGCTGCGGGAATAGAGACAAAGGCTCATTTGTGTCCTATACGCACCAGCGGAGTAAGTAGGAAATATTAGGAAATATCTCCACGGTGAATTAGTACAGCTGCAGCGTGTTCATGTAAACTGGTCGGGACTTAGCGAGGGATCCTCGCAGTACTCAGATGTAGGATGTGCTTAGTGTTGCTGGAAGAGAGATATAGGCTCACTTGTGTCCTGTAGGCACCAGCGGGGTAAGTCGACTTATATCAGGGACTATCTCCTGAGTGAATGAGAACAGCTGCTGCTCCGTACTGAAGGCTGGTCAGGCCATAGCGAGTGAACGCCACTGTCCTCCATAGGATCTGCTATATGGAGTAAACGCCGCTGTAATTGACAAGATCTGCATTGGTGTGCTGGAAGAGCGATGAAGGCTAATTTATGTATTTTACGCACCAGCGAGATGAATAGCTATATACCTTCTCGGTGAATGAGAACAGCTGCAGCTTGTTATTGTAGGCCTGACGGGCTATAGAGAGTAAACTCCGCTGTCCTAGATTGAATCTGCGTGGTGGTGCTGGAAGAGAGATAAAGGCTCATTTACATCCTGTATGCACCACAGGGGCAACTAGCTGTACATCATGTAACATCTCCTCGGTGAATGAGAACAGCTGCAGCTTGTTAGAGTAGGCAGATCGGCGGGCCATCACAGTGAACTCCTCTGTCCTCGATTGGATCGCTATGTGGTGCTGGAAGAGTGATCAAGGCACATTTATAATCTCCCTACACCACCGGGTAAGTAGCTGTATATCAGGAAATATCTGCGAGCTGAATGATTACAGCTGCAGCTTGATAGGGTAAGATCGTGGGGCCATAGCGAATAAACTCCGCTGTCCTAGATTCTATCGGCTTTGGGGTACTGGAAGGAGATAAAGGCTTATTTGTGTCCTCTTCGCTCCAGCGGGGTAAGTAACTGTATAGCAGGAAATAGCTCCACGGTGAATGAGAACAGCTGCAGCTTGTTAAGGTAGCCTGGTTGTTACAGAGCGAGTGAAATCCGCTCTTCTCGAAAGGATCTGCTGTATGGTGCTGGAAGAGAGATAAAGGCTCATTGATGTACTCTACGCACAACGCAGGTAAGTATCTGTATATCAGGGAATATCTCCTCGGGAATGAGAATAGCTGCAGCTTGTTTGGGTAGGCCTTCGGGCCAAAGCGAGAAAACTCCGCTGTCTTCCATTGAATCTGATTTGTGCTGCGGGAAGAGAGACAAAGGCTCATTTGTGTCCTATACGCACCAGCGGAGTAAGTAGGAAATATTAGGAAATATCTCCACGGTGAATTAGTACAGCTGCAGCGTGGTCATGTACGGCGGTAGGGACTTAGCGAAGGATCCTCGCTGTTTCCAGATGTAGGATGTGCTTTAGTGTTGCTGGAAGAGAGATATAGGCTCACTTGTGTCCTGTAGGCACCAGCGGGGTAAGTCCCCTATATCAGGGACTATCGCCTGAGTTAATGAGAACAGCTGCTGCTCCGTAATGTAGGCCGGTCAGGCCATAGCGAGTGAACGCCACTGTCCTCCATAGGATCTGCTATATGGAGTAAACGCCGCTGTCCTTTACAAGATCGGCATTGGTGTTCTGGAAGAGCGATAAAGGCTAATTTATGTATTTTACGCACCACCGAGATGAATAGCTATATACCTTCTCGGTGAATGAGAACAGCTGCAGCTTGTTATTGTAGGCCTGACGGGCTATAGAGAGTAAACTCCGCTGTCCTAGATTGAATCTCCGTGGTGGTGCTGGAAGAGAGATAAAGGCTCATTTGTCCTGTATGCACCAGCGGGGCAAGTAGCTGACATCATGTAACATCTCCTCGGTGAATGAGAACAGCTGCAGCTTGTTAGTAGGCAGATCGGGCGGCCATGGACACTGAACTCCTCTGTCCTCGATTGGATCCCTATATGGTGCTGGAAGAGTGATCAAGGCTCATTTATAATCTACACCACCGGTAAGTAGCTCTATATCAGGAATATCTGCGAGTGAATGAGAACAGCTGCAGCTTGATAGGGTAAGCCCTGGGGCCATAGCGAATAAACTCCGCTGTCCTAGATTGAATCTGCGTGGTGGTGCTGGAAGAGAGATAAAGGCTCATTTACCTCCTTGCACCACACGGGCAACTACCTATACGTAACATCTCGGTGAATGAGAACAGCTGCAGCTTGTTAGAGTAGGCCTGACGGGCCATGAGCGAGTGAACTCCGCCTTTCTAGATTGAATCTGCGTGGTTGGTGCTGGAAGAGAGATAAAGGCTCATTTATATCCTGTATGCACCACAGGGGCAACTAGCTGTACATCATGTAACATCTCCTCGGTGAATGAGAACAGCTGCAGCTTGTTAGAGTAGGCCTCGGGCCATGGACAGTGAGACTACTCTGTCCTCGATTGAATCTATTTGTGCTGCAGGAAGCGTGATCAAAGGCTCATTTATAATCCTATACGCACCACGGGTAAGTAGCTGTATATTAGGAATATCTCCACGGTGAATGAGTACAGCTGCAGCTTGTAGGGTAAGGCTCGGGATAGCGAAGGAAACTCCTCGCTGTCCAGATTAGGATCGGCTTTGTTGCTGGAAGGAGATAAGGCTCATTTGTGTCCTCTTCGCACCAGCGGGGTAAGTAACTGTATATCAGGAAATATCCACGAGTGAATGAGAACAGCTGCAGCTCCGTTATTGCAGGCCTGACGGGCTATAAGAGAGTAAACTCCGCTGTCCTAGATTGATCGGTGGTGTGCTGGAAGAGAGATAAAGGCTCATTTACATGTATGCACCAGCAGGCGCAACTAGCTGTACATCATAACATCTCCTCGGTGAATGAGAACAGCTGCAGCTTGTTATTGAGTAGGCCTGACGGGCTATGAGAGTAAACTCCGCTGTCCTAGATTGAATCTGCGTGGTGTGCTGGAAGAGAGATAAAGGCTCATTTACATCCTGTATGCACCACAGGGGCAACTAGCTGTACATCATGTAACATCTCCTCGGTGAATGAGAACAGCTGCAGCTTGTTAGAGTAGGCAGATCGGGCGGGCCATGGACAGTGAACTCCTCTGTCCTCGATTGGATCGCTATGTGGTGCTGGAAGCGTGATCAAGGCTCATTTATAATCTCTCTACACCACCGGTAAGTAGCTGTATATCAGGAATATCTGCGAGCTGAATGATTACAGCTGCAGCTTAATAGGGTAAGCTCCTGGGGCCATAGCGAATAAACTCCGCTGTCCTAGATTCAATCGAGCTTGGGGTACTGGAAGAGAGATAAAGGCTTATTTGTGTCCTCTTCGCTCCAGCGGGGTAAGTAACTGTATAGCAGGAATAGCTCCACGGTGAATGAGAACAGCTGCAGCTTGTTAAGGTAGCCTGGTCGTTACAGAGCGAGTGAACTCCGCTCTTCTCGAAAGGATCTGCTTTATGGTGCTGGAAGAGAGATAAAGGCTCATTGATGTACTCTACGCACAACGCAGGTAAGTATCTGTATATCAGGGAATATCTCCTCGGGGAATGAGAACAGCTGCAGCTTGTTTGGGTAGGCCTTCGGGCCAAAGCGAGAAAACTCCGCTGTCTTCCATTGAATCTGATTTGTGCTGCGGGAAGAGAGACAAAGGCTCATTTGTGTCCTATACGCACAGCGGAGTAAGTAGGAAATATTAGGAAATATCTCCACGGTGAATTAGTACAGCTGCAGCGTGTTCATGTACGGCGGTCGGGACTTAGCGAGGATCCTCGCTGTTTCCAGATGTAGGATGTGCTTAGTGCTGCTGAAGAGAGATATAGGCTCACTTGTGTCCTGTAGGCACCAGCGGGGTAAGTCGCCCTATATCAGGGACTATCGCCTGAGTGAATGAGAACAGCTGCTGCTCCGTAATGTAGGCCGGTCAGGCCATAGCGAGTGAACGCCACTGTCCTCCATAGGATCTGCTATATGGAGTAAACGCCGCTGTCCTTGACAAGATCGGCATTGGTGTTCTGGAAGAGCGATAAAGGCTAATTTATGTCTTTTACGCACCACCGAGATGAATAGCTATATACCTTCTCGGTGAATGAGAACAGCTGCAGCTTGTTATAGTAGACCTGAGGGGCCATAGAAAGTAAAGTCCGCTGTCCTAGATTGAATCTGCGCGGTGGTGCTGGAAGAGAGATAAAGGCTCATTTACATCCTGTATGCACCAAAGGGGCTACTAGCTGTACATCACGTAACATCTCCTCGGTGAATGAGAACAGCTGCAGCTTGTTAGAGTAGGCAGATCTGGCGGGCCATGGACAGTGAACTCCTCTCTCCTCGATTGGATCGCTATGTGGTGCTGGAAGAGTGATCAAGGCTCATTTATAATCTCTCTACACCACCGGGTAAGTAGCTGTATATCAGGAAATATCTGCGAGCTGAATGATTACAGCTGCAGCTTGATAGGTAGGCTCGTGGGGCCATAGCGAAAAAACTCCGCTGTCCTAGATTCTATCGGCTGTGGGGTACTGGAAGCGAGATAAAGGCTCATGGATGTACTCTACGCACAACGCAGGTAAGTATCTGTATATCAGGGAATATCTCCTCGGGGAATGAGAACAGCTGCAGCTTGTTTGGGTAGGCCTTCGGGCCAAAGCGCGAAAACTCCGCTGTTTTCGATCGAATCTGATTTGTGCTGCGGGAAGAGAGACAAAGGCTCATTTGTGTCCTATACACACCAGCGGAGTAAGTAGGAAATATTACTAAATATCTCCGCGGTGAATTAGTACAGCTGCAGCTTGTTCATGTAAGCTGGTCGGGACTTAGCGAGGACACTGAACTCCTCTGTCCTCGATTTGATCCCTATGTGGTGCTGGAAGGGTGATCAAGGCTCATTTATAATCTCTCTACACCACCGGGTAAGTAGCTGTATATCAGGATATATCTGCGAGCTGAATGATTACAGCTGCAGCTTGATAGGGTAAGCTCGTGGGGCCATAGCGAATAAACTCCGCTGTCCTAGATTCAATCGGCTTTGGGGTACTGGAAGGAGATAAAGGCTTATTTGTGTCCTCTTCGCTCCAGCGGGGTAAGTAACTGTATAGCAGGAAATAGCTCCACGGTGAATTAGAACAGCTGCAGCTTGTTATTGCAGGCCTGACGGGCTAAAGAGAGTAAACTCCGCTGTCCTAGATTGAATCTGCGTGGTGCTGCTGGAAGAGAGATAAAGGCTCATTTACATCCTGTATGCACCACAGGGGCAAGTAGCTGTACATCATGTAACATCTCCTCGGTGAATGAGAACAGCTGCAGCTTGTTAGAGTAGGCCAGACGGGCCATGGAGAGTGAACTCCGCTTTCCTAGATTGAATCTGCGTGGTTGTGCTGGAAGAAAGATAAAGGCTCATTTACATCCTTTATGCACCACAGGGGCAACTAGCTGTACATCATGTAACATCTCCTCGGTGAATGAGAACAGCTGCAGCTCGTTGGAGTAGGCAGATCGGGCGGGCCATGGACAGTGAACTACTCTGTCCTCGATTGGATCGCTATGTGGTGCTGGAAGCGTGATCAAGGCTCATTTATAATCTCTCTACACCACCGGGTAAGTAGCTGTATATCAGGATATATCTGCGAGCTGAATGATTACAGCTGCAGCTTAATAGGGTAAGCTCCTGGGGCCATAGCGAATAAACTCCGCTGTCCTAGATTCAATGATCTTGGGGTACTGGAAGAGAGATAAACGCTTATTTGTGTCCTCTTCGCTCCAGCGGGGTAAGTAACTGTATAGCAGGAAATAGCTCCACGGTGAATGAGAACAGCTGCAGCTTGTTAAGGTAGCCTGGTCGTTACAGAGCGAGTGAACTCCGCTCTTCTCGAAAGGATCTGCTTTATGGTGCTGGAAGAGAGATAAAGGCTCATTGATGTACTCTACGCACAACGCAGGTAAGTATCTGTATATCAGGGAATATCTCCTCGGGGAATGTGAACAGCTGCAGCTTGTTTGGGTAGGCCTTCGTGCCAAAGCGCGAAAACTCCGCTGTCTTCGATTGAATCTGATTTGTGCTGCGGGAAGAGAGACAAAGGCTCATTTGTGTCCTATATGCACCAGCGGAGTAAGTAGGAAATATTAGGAAATATCTCCACGGTGAATTAGTACAGCTGCAGCGTGTTATTGTACGGCGGTCGGGACTTAGCGAAGGATCCTCGCTGTTTCCAGATGTAGGATGTGCTTAGTGTTGCTGGAAGAGAGATATAGGCTAACTTGTGTCCTGTAGGCACCAGCGGGGTAAGTCGCCCTATATCAGGGACTATCGCCTGAGTGAATGAAAACAGCTGCGGCTCCGTAATGTAGGCCGGTCAGGCCATAGCGAGTGAACGCCACTGTGCTCCATAGGATCTGCTATATGGAGTAAACGCCGCTGTCCTTGACAAGATCTGCATTGGTGTGCTGGAAGAGCGATAAAGGCTAATTTATGTATTTTACGCACCACCGAGATGAATAGCTATATACCTTCTCGGTGAATGAGAACAGCTGCAGCTTGTTATTGTAGGCCTGACGGGCTATAGAGAGTAAACTCCGCTGTCCTAGATTGAATCTGCGTGGTGGTGCTGGAAGAGAGATAAAGGCTCATTTACCTCCTGAATGCACCACACGGGCAACTAGCTGTACATCACGTAACATCTCGGAGAATGAGAACAGCTGCAGCTTGTTAGAGTAGGCCTGACGGGCCATGGAGAGTGAACTCCGCTTTCCTAGATTGAATCTGCGTGGTGGTGCTGGAATTGAGATAAAGGCTCATTTACATCCTGTATGCACAACAGGGGCAACTAGCTGTACATCATGTAACATCTCCTCGGTGAATGAGAACAGCTGCAGCTTGTTAGAGTAGGCAGATCGGGCCGGCCATGGACAGTGAACTACTCTGTCCTCGATTGGATCGCTATGTGGTGCTGGAAGAGTGATCAAGGCTCATTTATAATCTCTCTACACCACCCGGTAAGGAGCTCTATATCAGGAAATATCTGCGAGCTGAATGATTACAGCTGCAGCTTGATAGGGTAAGCTCGTGGGGCCATAGCGAATAAACTCCGCTGTCCTAGATTCAATCGGCTTTGGGGTACTGGAAGGAGATAAAAGCTTATTTGTGTCCTCTTCGCTCCAGCGGGGTAAGTAACTCTATAGCAGGAAATAGCTCCACGGTGAATGAGAACAGCTGCAGCTTGTTAAGGTAGCCAGGTCGTTACAGAGCGAGTGAACTCCGCTCTTCTCGAAAGGATCTGCTTTATGGTGCTGGAAGAGAGATAAAGGCTCATTGATGTACTCTACGCACAACGCAGGTAAGTATCTGTATATCAGGGAATATCTCCTCGGGGAATGAGAACAGCTGCAGCTTGTTTGGGTAGGCCTTCGGGCCAAAGCGCGAAAACTCCACTGTCTTCGAATGAATCTGATTTGTGTTGCGGGAAGAGAGACAAAGGCTCATTTGTGTCCTATACGCACCAGCGGAGTAAGTAGGAAATATTAGGAAATATCTCCACGGTGAATTAGTACAGCTGCAGCGTGTTCATGGCGGTCGGGACTTAGCGAGGGATCCTCGCTGTTCCCAGATGTAGGATGTGCTTAGTGTGGCTAGAAGAGAGATATAGGCTCACTTGTGTCCTGTAGGCACCAGCGGGGTAAGTCGACCTATATCAGGGACTATCTCCTGAGTGAATGAGAACAGCTGCTGCTCCGTACTGTAGGCCGGTCAGGCCATAGTGAGTGAACGCCACTGTCCTCCATAGGATCTGCTATATTGAGTAAACGCCGCTGTCCTTGACAAGATATGCATTGGTGTGCTGGATGAGCGATAAAGGCTAATTTATGTATTTTACGCACCACCGAGATGAATAGCTATATACCTTCTCGGTGAATGAGAACAGCTGCAGCTTGGTATTGTAGGCCTGACGGGCTATAGAGAGTAAACTCCGCTGTCCTAGATTGAATCTGCGTGGTGGTGCTGGAAGAGAGATAAAGGCTCATTTACATCCTGTATGCACCACAGGGGCAACTAGCTGTACATCATGTAACATCTCCTCGGTGAATGAGAACAGCTGCATCTTGTTAGAGTAGGCAGATCGGGCCGGCCATGGACAGTGAACTACTCTGTCCTCGATTGGATCACTATGTGGTGCTGGAAGAGTGATCAAGGCTCATTTATAATCTCTCTACACCACCCGGTAAGGAGCTCTATATCAGGAAATATCTGCGAGCTGAATGATTACAGCTGCAGCTTGATAGGGTAAGCTCGTGGGGCCATAGCGAATAAACTCCGCTGTCCTAGATTCAATCGGCTTTGGGGTACTGGAAGGAGATAAAAGCTTATTTGTGTCCTCTTCGCTCCAGCGGGGTAAGTAACTCTATAGCAGGAAATAGCTCCACGGTGAATGAGAACAGTTGCAGCTTGTTAAGGTAGCCAGGTCGTTACAGAGAGAGTGAACTCCGCTCTTCTCGAAAGGATCTGCTTTATGGTGCTGGAAGAGAGATAAAGGCTCATTGACGTACTCTACGCACAACGCAGGTAAGTATCTGTATATCAGGGAATATCTCCTCGGGGAATGAGAACAGCTGCAGCTTGTTTGGGTAGGCCTTCGGGCCAAAGCGCGAAAACTCCACTGTCTTCGATTGAATCTGATTTGTGCTGCGGGAAGAGAGACAAAGGCTCATTTGTGTCCTATACGCACCAGCGGAGTAAGTAGGAAATATTAGGAAATATCTCCACGGTGAATTAGTACAGCTGCAGCGTGTTCATGGCGGTCGGGACTTAGCGAGGGATCCTCGCTGTTCCCAGATGTAGGATGTGCTTAGTGTGGCTGGAAGAGAGATATAGGCTCACTTGTGTCCTGTAGGCACCAGCGGGGTAAGTCGACCTATATCAGTGACTATCGCCTGAGTGAATGAGAACAGCTGCTGCTCCGTACTGTAGGCCGGTCAGGCCATAGCGAGTGAACGCCACTGTCCTCCATAGGATCTGCTATATTGAGTAAACGCCGCTGTCCTTGACAAAATCTGCATTGGTGTGCTGGATGAGCGATAAAGGCTAATTTATGTATTTTACGCACCACCGAGATGAATAGCTATATACCTTCTCGGTGAATGAGAACAGCTGCAGCTTGTTATTGTAGGCCTGACGGGCTATAGAGAGTAAACTCCGCTGTCCTAGATTGAATCTGCGTGGTGGTGCTGGAAGAGAGATAAAGGCTCATTTACCTCCTGAATGCACCACACGGGCAACTACCTGTACATCACGTAACATCTCGGAGAATGAGAACAGCTGCAGCTTGTTAGAGTAGGCCTGACGGGCCATGGAGAGTGAACTCCCCTTTCCTAGATTGAATCTGCGTGGTTGTGCTGGAAGAAAGATAAAGGCTCATTTATATCCTGTATGCACCACAGGGGCAACTAGCTGTACATCATGTAACATCTCCTCGGTGAATGAGAACAGCTGCAGCTTGTTAGAGTAGGCAGATCGGGCGGGCCATGGACAGTGAACTACTCTGTCCTCGATTGGATCGCTATGTGGTGCAGGAAGCGTGATCAAGGCTCATTTATAATCTCTCTACACCACCGGGTAAGTAGCTGTATATCAGGATATATCTGCGAGCTGAATGATTACAGCTGCAGCTTGATAGGGTAAGCTCGTGGGGCCATAGCGAATAAACTCCGCTGTCCTAGATTCAATCGGATTTGGGGTACTGGAAGGAGATAAAGGCTTATTTGTGTCCTCTTCGCTCCAGCGGGGTAAGTAACTGTATAGCAGGAAATAGCTCCACGGTGAATTAGAACAGCTGCAGCTTGTTATTGCAGGCCTGACGGGCTAAAGAGAGTAAACTCCGCTGTCCTAGATTGATTCTGCGTGGTGCTGCTGGAAGAGAGATAAAGGCTCATTTACATCCTGTATGCACCACAGGCGCAACTAGCTGTACATCATGTAACATCTCCTCGGTGAATGAGAACAGCTGCAGCTTGTTAGAGTAGGCCTGACGGGCCATGGAGAGTGAACTCCTCTTTCCTAGATTGAATCTGCGTGGTTGTGCTGGAAGAAAGATAAAGGCTCATTTATATCCTGTATGCACCACAGGGGCAACTAGCTGTACATCATGTAACATCTCCTCGGTGAATGAGAACAGCTGCAGCTCGTTAGAGTAGGCAGATCGGGCGGGCCATGGACAGTGAACTACTCTGTCCTCGATTGGATCGCTATGTGGTGCTGGAAGCGTGATCAAGGCTCATTTATAATCTCTCTACACCACCGGGTAAGTAGCTGTATATCAGGATATATCTGCGAGCTGAATGATTACAGCTGCAGCTTAATAGGGTAAGCTCCTGGGGCCATAGCGAATAAACTCCGCTGTCCTAGATTCAATGAGCTTGGGGTACTGGAAGAGAGATAAAGGCTTATTTGTGTCCTCTTCGCTCCAGCGGGGTAAGTAACTGTATAGCAGGAAATAGCTCCACGGTGAATGAGAACAGCTGCAGCTTGTTAAGGTAGCCTGGTCGTTACAGAGCGAGTGAACTCCGCTCTTCTCGAAAGGATCTGCTTTATGGTGCTGGAAGAGAGATAAAGGCTCATTGATGTACTCTACGCACAACGCAGGTAAGTATCTGTATATCAGGGAATATCTCCTCGGGGAATGAGAATAGCTGCAGCTTGTTTGGGTAGGCCTTCGGGCCAAAGCGAGAAAACTCCGCTGTCTTCCATTGAATCTGATTTGTGCTGCGGGAAGAGAGACAAAGGCTCATTTGTGTCCTATACGCACCAGCGGAGTAAGTAGGAAATATTAGGAAATATCTCCACGGTGAATTAGTACAGCTGCAGCGTGTTCATGTACGGCGGTCGGGACTTAGCGAAGGATCCTCGCTGTTTCCAGATGTAGGATGTGCTTAGTGTTGCTGGAAGAGAGATATAGGCTCACTTGTGTCCTGTAGGCACCAGCGGGGTAAGTCGCCCTATATCAGGGACTATCGCCTGAGTTAATGAGAACAGCTGCTGCTCCGTAATGTAGGCCGGTCAGGCCATAGCGAGTGAACGCCACTGTCCTCCATAGGATCTGCTATATGGAGTAAACGCCGCTGTCCTTGACAAGATCGGCATTGGTGTTCTGGAAGAGCGATAAAGGCTAATTTATGTCTTTTACGCACCACCGAGATGAATAGCTATATACCTTCTCGGTGAATGAGAACAGCTGCAGCTTGTTATAGTAGACCTGAGGGGCCATAGAAAGTAAAGTCCGCTGTCCTAGATTGAATCTGCGCGGTGGTGCTGGAAGAGAGATAAAGGCTCATTTACATCCTGTATGCACCAAAGGGGCTACTAGCTGTACATCACGTAACATCTCCTCGGTGAATGAGAACAGCTGCAGCTTGTTAGAGTAGGCAGATCTGGCGGGCCATGGACAGTGAACTCCTCTCTCCTCGATTGGATCGCTATGTGGTGCTGGAAGAGTGATCAAGGCTCATTTATAATCTCTCTACACCACCGGGTAAGTAGCTGTATATCAGGAAATATCTGCGAGCTGAATGATTACAGCTGCAGCTTGATAGGTAGGCTCGTGGGGCCATAGCGAAAAAACTCCGCTGTCCTAGATTCTATCGGCTGTGGGGTACTGGAAGCGAGATAAAGGCTCATGGATGTACTCTACGCACAACGCAGGTAAGTATCTGTATATCAGGGAATATCTCCTCGGGGAATGAGAACAGCTGCAGCTTGTTTGGGTAGGCCTTCGGGCCAAAGCGCGAAAACTCCGCTGTTTTCGATCGAATCTGATTTGTGCTGCGGGAAGAGAGACAAAGGCTCATTTGTGTCCTATACACACCAGCGGAGTAAGTAGGAAATATTACTAAATATCTCCGCGGTGAATTAGTACAGCTGCAGCTTGTTCATGTAAGCTGGTCGGGACTTAGCGAGGACACTGAACTCCTCTGTCCTCGATTTGATCCCTATGTGGTGCTGGAAGGGTGATCAAGGCTCATTTATAATCTCTCTACACCACCGGGTAAGTAGCTGTATATCAGGATATATCTGCGAGCTGAATGATTACAGCTGCAGCTTGATAGGGTAAGCTCGTGGGGCCATAGCGAATAAACTCCGCTGTCCTAGATTCAATCGGCTTTGGGGTACTGGAAGGAGATAAAGGCTTATTTGTGTCCTCTTCGCTCCAGCGGGGTAAGTAACTGTATAGCAGGAAATAGCTCCACGGTGAATTAGAACAGCTGCAGCTTGTTATTGCAGGCCTGACGGGCTAAAGAGAGTAAACTCCGCTGTCCTAGATTGAATCTGCGTGGTGCTGCTGGAAGAGAGATAAAGGCTCATTTACATCCTGTATGCACCACAGGGGCAAGTAGCTGTACATCATGTAACATCTCCTCGGTGAATGAGAACAGCTGCAGCTTGTTAGAGTAGGCCAGACGGGCCATGGAGAGTGAACTCCGCTTTCCTAGATTGAATCTGCGTGGTTGTGCTGGAAGAAAGATAAAGGCTCATTTACATCCTTTATGCACCACAGGGGCAACTAGCTGTACATCATGTAACATCTCCTCGGTGAATGAGAACAGCTGCAGCTCGTTGGAGTAGGCAGATCGGGCGGGCCATGGACAGTGAACTACTCTGTCCTCGATTGGATCGCTATGTGGTGCTGGAAGCGTGATCAAGGCTCATTTATAATCTCTCTACACCACCGGGTAAGTAGCTGTATATCAGGATATATCTGCGAGCTGAATGATTACAGCTGCAGCTTAATAGGGTAAGCTCCTGGGGCCATAGCGAATAAACTCCGCTGTCCTAGATTCAATGATCTTGGGGTACTGGAAGAGAGATAAACGCTTATTTGTGTCCTCTTCGCTCCAGCGGGGTAAGTAACTGTATAGCAGGAAATAGCTCCACGGTGAATGAGAACAGCTGCAGCTTGTTAAGGTAGCCTGGTCGTTACAGAGCGAGTGAACTCCGCTCTTCTCGAAAGGATCTGCTTTATGGTGCTGGAAGAGAGATAAAGGCTCATTGATGTACTCTACGCACAACGCAGGTAAGTATCTGTATATCAGGGAATATCTCCTCGGGGAATGTGAACAGCTGCAGCTTGTTTGGGTAGGCCTTCGTGCCAAAGCGCGAAAACTCCGCTGTCTTCGATTGAATCTGATTTGTGCTGCGGGAAGAGAGACAAAGGCTCATTTGTGTCCTATATGCACCAGCGGAGTAAGTAGGAAATATTAGGAAATATCTCCACGGTGAATTAGTACAGCTGCAGCGTGTTATTGTACGGCGGTCGGGACTTAGCGAAGGATCCTCGCTGTTTCCAGATGTAGGATGTGCTTAGTGTTGCTGGAAGAGAGATATAGGCTAACTTGTGTCCTGTAGGCACCAGCGGGGTAAGTCGCCCTATATCAGGGACTATCGCCTGAGTGAATGAAAACAGCTGCGGCTCCGTAATGTAGGCCGGTCAGGCCATAGCGAGTGAACGCCACTGTGCTCCATAGGATCTGCTATATGGAGTAAACGCCGCTGTCCTTGACAAGATCTGCATTGGTGTGCTGGAAGAGCGATAAAGGCTAATTTATGTATTTTACGCACCACCGAGATGAATAGCTATATACCTTCTCGGTGAATGAGAACAGCTGCAGCTTGTTATTGTAGGCCTGACGGGCTATAGAGAGTAAACTCCGCTGTCCTAGATTGAATCTGCGTGGTGGTGCTGGAAGAGAGATAAAGGCTCATTTACCTCCTGAATGCACCACACGGGCAACTAGCTGTACATCACGTAACATCTCGGAGAATGAGAACAGCTGCAGCTTGTTAGAGTAGGCCTGACGGGCCATGGAGAGTGAACTCCGCTTTCCTAGATTGAATCTGCGTGGTGGTGCTGGAATTGAGATAAAGGCTCATTTACATCCTGTATGCACAACAGGGGCAACTAGCTGTACATCATGTAACATCTCCTCGGTGAATGAGAACAGCTGCAGCTTGTTAGAGTAGGCAGATCGGGCCGGCCATGGACAGTGAACTACTCTGTCCTCGATTGGATCGCTATGTGGTGCTGGAAGAGTGATCAAGGCTCATTTATAATCTCTCTACACCACCCGGTAAGGAGCTCTATATCAGGAAATATCTGCGAGCTGAATGATTACAGCTGCAGCTTGATAGGGTAAGCTCGTGGGGCCATAGCGAATAAACTCCGCTGTCCTAGATTCAATCGGCTTTGGGGTACTGGAAGGAGATAAAAGCTTATTTGTGTCCTCTTCGCTCCAGCGGGGTAAGTAACTCTATAGCAGGAAATAGCTCCACGGTGAATGAGAACAGCTGCAGCTTGTTAAGGTAGCCAGGTCGTTACAGAGCGAGTGAACTCCGCTCTTCTCGAAAGGATCTGCTTTATGGTGCTGGAAGAGAGATAAAGGCTCATTGATGTACTCTACGCACAACGCAGGTAAGTATCTGTATATCAGGGAATATCTCCTCGGGGAATGAGAACAGCTGCAGCTTGTTTGGGTAGGCCTTCGGGCCAAAGCGCGAAAACTCCACTGTCTTCGAATGAATCTGATTTGTGTTGCGGGAAGAGAGACAAAGGCTCATTTGTGTCCTATACGCACCAGCGGAGTAAGTAGGAAATATTAGGAAATATCTCCACGGTGAATTAGTACAGCTGCAGCGTGTTCATGGCGGTCGGGACTTAGCGAGGGATCCTCGCTGTTCCCAGATGTAGGATGTGCTTAGTGTGGCTAGAAGAGAGATATAGGCTCACTTGTGTCCTGTAGGCACCAGCGGGGTAAGTCGACCTATATCAGGGACTATCTCCTGAGTGAATGAGAACAGCTGCTGCTCCGTACTGTAGGCCGGTCAGGCCATAGTGAGTGAACGCCACTGTCCTCCATAGGATCTGCTATATTGAGTAAACGCCGCTGTCCTTGACAAGATATGCATTGGTGTGCTGGATGAGCGATAAAGGCTAATTTATGTATTTTACGCACCACCGAGATGAATAGCTATATACCTTCTCGGTGAATGAGAACAGCTGCAGCTTGGTATTGTAGGCCTGACGGGCTATAGAGAGTAAACTCCGCTGTCCTAGATTGAATCTGCGTGGTGGTGCTGGAAGAGAGATAAAGGCTCATTTACATCCTGTATGCACCACAGGGGCAACTAGCTGTACATCATGTAACATCTCCTCGGTGAATGAGAACAGCTGCATCTTGTTAGAGTAGGCAGATCGGGCCGGCCATGGACAGTGAACTACTCTGTCCTCGATTGGATCACTATGTGGTGCTGGAAGAGTGATCAAGGCTCATTTATAATCTCTCTACACCACCCGGTAAGGAGCTCTATATCAGGAAATATCTGCGAGCTGAATGATTACAGCTGCAGCTTGATAGGGTAAGCTCGTGGGGCCATAGCGAATAAACTCCGCTGTCCTAGATTCAATCGGCTTTGGGGTACTGGAAGGAGATAAAAGCTTATTTGTGTCCTCTTCGCTCCAGCGGGGTAAGTAACTCTATAGCAGGAAATAGCTCCACGGTGAATGAGAACAGTTGCAGCTTGTTAAGGTAGCCAGGTCGTTACAGAGAGAGTGAACTCCGCTCTTCTCGAAAGGATCTGCTTTATGGTGCTGGAAGAGAGATAAAGGCTCATTGACGTACTCTACGCACAACGCAGGTAAGTATCTGTATATCAGGGAATATCTCCTCGGGGAATGAGAACAGCTGCAGCTTGTTTGGGTAGGCCTTCGGGCCAAAGCGCGAAAACTCCACTGTCTTCGATTGAATCTGATTTGTGCTGCGGGAAGAGAGACAAAGGCTCATTTGTGTCCTATACGCACCAGCGGAGTAAGTAGGAAATATTAGGAAATATCTCCACGGTGAATTAGTACAGCTGCAGCGTGTTCATGGCGGTCGGGACTTAGCGAGGGATCCTCGCTGTTCCCAGATGTAGGATGTGCTTAGTGTGGCTGGAAGAGAGATATAGGCTCACTTGTGTCCTGTAGGCACCAGCGGGGTAAGTCGACCTATATCAGTGACTATCGCCTGAGTGAATGAGAACAGCTGCTGCTCCGTACTGTAGGCCGGTCAGGCCATAGCGAGTGAACGCCACTGTCCTCCATAGGATCTGCTATATTGAGTAAACGCCGCTGTCCTTGACAAAATCTGCATTGGTGTGCTGGATGAGCGATAAAGGCTAATTTATGTATTTTACGCACCACCGAGATGAATAGCTATATACCTTCTCGGTGAATGAGAACAGCTGCAGCTTGTTATTGTAGGCCTGACGGGCTATAGAGAGTAAACTCCGCTGTCCTAGATTGAATCTGCGTGGTGGTGCTGGAAGAGAGATAAAGGCTCATTTACCTCCTGAATGCACCACACGGGCAACTACCTGTACATCACGTAACATCTCGGAGAATGAGAACAGCTGCAGCTTGTTAGAGTAGGCCTGACGGGCCATGGAGAGTGAACTCCCCTTTCCTAGATTGAATCTGCGTGGTTGTGCTGGAAGAAAGATAAAGGCTCATTTATATCCTGTATGCACCACAGGGGCAACTAGCTGTACATCATGTAACATCTCCTCGGTGAATGAGAACAGCTGCAGCTTGTTAGAGTAGGCAGATCGGGCGGGCCATGGACAGTGAACTACTCTGTCCTCGATTGGATCGCTATGTGGTGCAGGAAGCGTGATCAAGGCTCATTTATAATCTCTCTACACCACCGGGTAAGTAGCTGTATATCAGGATATATCTGCGAGCTGAATGATTACAGCTGCAGCTTGATAGGGTAAGCTCGTGGGGCCATAGCGAATAAACTCCGCTGTCCTAGATTCAATCGGATTTGGGGTACTGGAAGGAGATAAAGGCTTATTTGTGTCCTCTTCGCTCCAGCGGGGTAAGTAACTGTATAGCAGGAAATAGCTCCACGGTGAATGAGAACAGCTGCAGCTTGTTATTGCAGGCCTGACGGGCTAAAGAGAGTAAACTCCGCTGTCCTAGATTGATTCTGCGTGGTGCTGCTGGAAGAGAGATAAAGGCTCATTTACATCCTGTATGCACCACAGGCGCAACTAGCTGTACATCATGTAACATCTCCTCGGTGAATGAGAACAGCTGCAGCTTGTTAGAGTAGGCCTGACGGGCCATGGAGAGTGAACTCCTCTTTCCTAGATTGAATCTGCGTGGTTGTGCTGGAAGAAAGATAAAGGCTCATTTATATCCTGTATGCACCACAGGGGCAACTAGCTGTACATCATGTAACATCTCCTCGGTGAATGAGAACAGCTGCAGCTCGTTAGAGTAGGCAGATCGGGCGGGCCATGGACAGTGAACTACTCTGTCCTCGATTGGATCGCTATGTGGTGCTGGAAGCGTGATCAAGGCTCATTTATAATCTCTCTACACCACCGGGTAAGTAGCTGTATATCAGGATATATCTGCGAGCTGAATGATTACAGCTGCAGCTTAATAGGGTAAGCTCCTGGGGCCATAGCGAATAAACTCCGCTGTCCTAGATTCAATGAGCTTGGGGTACTGGAAGAGAGATAAAGGCTTATTTGTGTCCTCTTCGCTCCAGCGGGGTAAGTAACTGTATAGCAGGAAATAGCTCCACGGTGAATGAGAACAGCTGCAGCTTGTTAAGGTAGCCTGGTCGTTACAGAGCGAGTGAACTCCGCTCTTCTCGAAAGGATCTGCTTTATGGTGCTGGAAGAGAGATAAAGGCTCATTGATGTACTCTACGCACAACGCAGGTAAGTATCTGTATATCAGGGAATATCTCCTCGGGGAATGAGAATAGCTGCAGCTTGTTTGGGTAGGCCTTCGGGCCAAAGCGAGAAAACTCCGCTGTCTTCCATTGAATCTGATTTGTGCTGCGGGAAGAGAGACAAAGGCTCATTTGTGTCCTATACGCACCAGCGGAGTAAGTAGGAAATATTAGGAAATATCTCCACGGTGAATTAGTACAGCTGCAGCGTGTTCATGTACGGCGGTCGGGACTTAGCGAAGGATCCTCGCTGTTTCCAGATGTAGGATGTGCTTAGTGTTGCTGGAAGAGAGATATAGGCTCACTTGTGTCCTGTAGGCACCAGCGGGGTAAGTCGCCCTATATCAGGGACTATCGCCTGAGTTAATGAGAACAGCTGCTGCTCCGTAATGTAGGCCGGTCAGGCCATAGCGAGTGAACGCCACTGTCCTCCATAGGATCTGCTATATGGAGTAAACGCCGCTGTCCTTGACAAGATCGGCATTGGTGTTCTGGAAGAGCGATAAAGGCTAATTTATGTCTTTTACGCACCACCGAGATGAATAGCTATATACCTTCTCGGTGAATGAGAACAGCTGCAGCTTGTTATAGTAGACCTGAGGGGCCATAGAAAGTAAAGTCCGCTGTCCTAGATTGAATCTGCGCGGTGGTGCTGGAAGAGAGATAAAGGCTCATTTACATCCTGTATGCACCAAAGGGGCTACTAGCTGTACATCACGTAACATCTCCTCGGTGAATGAGAACAGCTGCAGCTTGTTAGAGTAGGCAGATCTGGCGGGCCATGGACAGTGAACTCCTCTCTCCTCGATTGGATCGCTATGTGGTGCTGGAAGAGTGATCAAGGCTCATTTATAATCTCTCTACACCACCGGGTAAGTAGCTGTATATCAGGAAATATCTGCGAGCTGAATGATTACAGCTGCAGCTTGATAGGTAGGCTCGTGGGGCCATAGCGAAAAAACTCCGCTGTCCTAGATTCTATCGGCTGTGGGGTACTGGAAGCGAGATAAAGGCTCATGGATGTACTCTACGCACAACGCAGGTAAGTATCTGTATATCAGGGAATATCTCCTCGGGGAATGAGAACAGCTGCAGCTTGTTTGGGTAGGCCTTCGGGCCAAAGCGCGAAAACTCCGCTGTTTTCGATCGAATCTGATTTGTGCTGCGGGAAGAGAGACAAAGGCTCATTTGTGTCCTATACACACCAGCGGAGTAAGTAGGAAATATTACTAAATATCTCCGCGGTGAATTAGTACAGCTGCAGCTTGTTCATGTAAGCTGGTCGGGACTTAGCGAGGACACTGAACTCCTCTGTCCTCGATTTGATCCCTATGTGGTGCTGGAAGGGTGATCAAGGCTCATTTATAATCTCTCTACACCACCGGGTAAGTAGCTGTATATCAGGATATATCTGCGAGCTGAATGATTACAGCTGCAGCTTGATAGGGTAAGCTCGTGGGGCCATAGCGAATAAACTCCGCTGTCCTAGATTCAATCGGCTTTGGGGTACTGGAAGGAGATAAAGGCTTATTTGTGTCCTCTTCGCTCCAGCGGGGTAAGTAACTGTATAGCAGGAAATAGCTCCACGGTGAATTAGAACAGCTGCAGCTTGTTATTGCAGGCCTGACGGGCTAAAGAGAGTAAACTCCGCTGTCCTAGATTGAATCTGCGTGGTGCTACTGGAAGAGAGATAAAGGCTCATTTACATCCTGTATGCACCACAGGGGCAAGTAGCTGTACATCATGTAACATCTCCTCGGTGAATGAGAACAGCTGCAGCTTGTTAGAGTAGGCCAGACGGGCCATGGAGAGTGAACTCCGCTTTCCTAGATTGAATCTGCGTGGTTGTGCTGGAAGAAAGATAAAGGCTCATTTACATCCTTTATGCACCACAGGGGCAACTAGCTGTACATCATGTAACATCTCCTCGGTGAATGA